>NW_021364695.1:0-321 GCF_001605985.2 Dendrobium catenatum | reverse complement strand
TGGGAAATCTCACTTGGGAAATTTTGATCCTAAATCTGATGAGGGAGTATTCTTGGGATATTCTAGTGTTGGGAAGTCTTTTAGGGTGTTTAACAAGAGAACTCTAATGGTGGAAGAGACAACCCATGTAGTTTTTGATGAGTCTGAACCTAAGAAACATGGAGTAGAAGATGATGATATTGGAGAGATTACTAGTGGAGTAGAGAATTTGGGGAAGGGGTGTGAGCACCCAAGTAATGAAGGAGTAGAAGGTGTCACCCAAGGAGTAGAGAGCTTTGTTGAAAGGGGGGAAACTTCACACACTTTGCCTAGAGATTGGAG
>NW_021364694.1:0-231 GCF_001605985.2 Dendrobium catenatum | reverse complement strand
GGAGGGGTTCTCAAATACTTTCAATTGTCTCCCAAAATTCTATTTCAAATACTCCAAAGTTTTACCTAAAATACCCATAAATATCCAAAGTCCATAGCTCCACCCCAAAATCCCAGAAAATTCTAAAAATCTCAAAATCCCAAAAACATTTAAAATTGAAATAAATCCATCAACGCTTAAAGCAAAATCCATTCACCCTCCGCAATAGTCTGCCGGGGTGGACAAATTCAA
>NW_021364693.1:0-239 GCF_001605985.2 Dendrobium catenatum | reverse complement strand
AACTTTCGAATTTACAAAAAGAGCATTAAGTTTTTCTCAAAGATCATGCAACGATTGATTCAAATCACATGGCTCTCCTTGATGAATTTGATGAGTTATATAAAAAGCATTTGGAATTAATTGATGAACATAATACATTAAAAGCTTCACACACCTCACTTAATTCTGATCTTAAGAAATCTAACGAGATTGAGAAAAAATTTAGGATTGATAATGATGCATTAAAAAGAACTAACTTG
>NW_021364692.1:0-288 GCF_001605985.2 Dendrobium catenatum | reverse complement strand
TTCTACTCATAACCAAAATTTAATATTTAAGTTTTAATAACATAGAAATCTAACGAATCTAGAGAATTGTCCGAATCGTCCGGGGTCGCATGCATATTATTGCATTCTTCTTTCCTTGTTATAAGACATCTCCCTGCATGTGGATAGAGTCTGGATAATTTGGCCTATGAGGATGAAGTGCTGGACCTAAGGAGACCCAGTCTTTTCAAAAAATTATTTTCTATAAGCCTATTTTTTTAAAATTCTATAGTATTCATGAGCTGACATTTCAACTAGCATGCATTGCAT
>NW_021364691.1:0-1060 GCF_001605985.2 Dendrobium catenatum | reverse complement strand
ACGATGTGACAAAAACAAAGAGATCGTCCAGGACGATATCCGGGACAATCAAACTTTGTCTCTGTTCATCGTATGGTACGATCCAATTCGTACAGTACGATGCTCAAAATTTAATTAGGCCTGGATTTCATGCACTAATTACGGGTTAATTTAAGTAAGTATTAAAAATAGATCGTACAGTATGAACACGTTCGTATAGTACGAACGGTGTAAAATCACTTACTCAAATTGAACTACGGCTAGGGTTTTAGATCTGAACATATCGTACAGTACGAATACATTCGTACAGTACGATCGATTCACAGAATCGTTTACATAGCTTGGATCGTACGGTACTAATTAAAATCGTACAGTACGATCTCCAGAGAAGAATTTCTATGACATTTTGCATTTAAAAACAAACTCTCCCCCTGTGTGTGTGCATGGTTGCTCTTACTCTTATGCATTTTATGGCCAGACTTAATAAAGTAAAAATAAAATAAATCGAAAAATACAATGTTTGACTCATACTCCTAATCTACCCGGTCTTGAGTCTTCCTTTCTTCCTGAGTCACTTGTGATCTTCCTGAAATGTTAGTACTCAAGGACAATAGCAAATAAAATAATATTCAATGAAAAGTTGTTCCAAAACACAAATTATTTGGCATCATCAAAATCCCAAACTCGAGGTCATGGGTTGCAACATATAATATTTTATAAAAAAAGTCAAACCTCCAAAATTAAGTCAAAGTCAAAAAAATCAAGTTTCTAGTCATCCGTAGTAAAACACAAGATCAAAACTTCAAAAATTCACTACTTAACATAGAAAATTTTTTTATTGAGCAAACTTAAAGTCTAATTACTCGTTTTAAGATCTATTATTTAGAAAAATGTTAAAACTCTAAAAATCATTCTAATTTAAGAAGTCAACTTTTTGCCCCTCGTGTAATGTAATAAAATAATTCAAAATTTTCTAAGAAAAACCATAATTCACTAAAAAATATAGAAATTTGAATTTAATCATTTAAACTAGCAATCAACACATTTAATTAAATTTTATTAATCCTTAACTCATACCAAA
>NW_021364690.1:0-301 GCF_001605985.2 Dendrobium catenatum | reverse complement strand
ATATACAGAAAGTTATGCGGTAAAAACTGAACCGATCCAAAGATACGGACGAAAAACAGTAACGGAAACGAAATCCGTACAGAAAATACCGCCAAACTCGACGGTTCTGAAAATTGAGAAAGGCGGAATGTGCCTTACCTTGCGTACAGCAAAATCCTGAACAGTCACTTCGGACGAAATCGGCTCCGCGTCGTCCGAAAATCAACTTTTCTCCAAAAGTCCTCGACTTTCTCTCTCCTCAAAGATATTTATTTAATTTTCTATTTTTTCTCTCTCTTCAAAACGACTAAAATCAGCTTTA
>NW_021364689.1:0-232 GCF_001605985.2 Dendrobium catenatum | reverse complement strand
TCTTTATCTGATGTTGTTTGTTCTCTTCCAGTTTTTAATGGGTTTTGAATCTAGGTTCAGTTTTGTTTTTTGAACCTGGATTATAGGTTTTTCTCTTTCCGAGTCTTGGCCTCTCTTTGTTTTTGAGCGCCAAGACTATAGTTAGGTTCACTTTACTTTTGTAATCTTTATTTTCAATATGCGGGCTTAGCCCCAAAAATTCCCCCAAAAAAAAAAAAACAATTTTTTAATA
>NW_021364688.1:0-271 GCF_001605985.2 Dendrobium catenatum | reverse complement strand
ATAATACTTTCTTGGTGAAAACTTGTGAAAGAAAAAGGATTATATTGTTGCACGTTGAGTTCAATTATTTGCCTTCGTAGTAGTTTAAATTTTCATGTTAAAAATTTAAAAAACATCAAAAAAATTAGAACTCTTGCTTAGGTTTTAATTATTGCATTAAAAATTTCACAATTCACCCCCCCTCTTGTCTATCTAGTAATTTCAATAATGATAATTAATTAATTAGATTAGTGATAATTAATTAGATTAGTGATAATTAATATGATTGATG
>NW_021364687.1:0-243 GCF_001605985.2 Dendrobium catenatum | reverse complement strand
CAAAACGAGCTCATTAATGTAAGTTGCCGACATTATCGTTCTGGATGATAGGAATATCGTCCTGTACGATCAGTACAATGTAAGTCCAATCAGTCGGGACGATTTGAGCGATCAGAATAAGTTTGTTCATATCATCCCGGACGATAATATATCATCCTGGATGATCAGAACAAATCGTGTAATATCATCCTTAACATCGCCCTGAAAAAATAACTATCCGATGTCCAATCGTCCAGCAGATCG
>NW_021364686.1:0-211 GCF_001605985.2 Dendrobium catenatum | reverse complement strand
AAGAAATCTCCTTCAAATGCTCTCTCAAACTCTCTCTTAAACTCTCTCCTTAACTCTCTTCTCAATAGGCACGAAGATCAATAATAAAAAAAAGATAAGTTACAGTTTAGAAAGGTCTATTTATAGAAGAGACAAGAAAAACCATCTAAAAATGGCAGATTTCAAGTTTTGTTGTTCATGATCGTCCAGTATGATCTAAAATCATCCCAGA
>NW_021364685.1:0-234 GCF_001605985.2 Dendrobium catenatum | reverse complement strand
GAAAGGTGGTTTCAATGCAAAAGTAAGGGTTCTCCTATGTATGAATACTCCTAGGAGCTCGTAGCTGATACGACGGTCCTCCGCCAGCAAACACAAGCCACTTGTGGATAACAACTGTGGGTACTTCGTAAGCACATCGAACCACGGTGGACACAAGTATAAGTGTCACCTACGACAACGGTGATCAAGATCTTCTCGATCCTGTATTCAGGAAGGGGAACAACTCTGGCATCC
>NW_021364684.1:0-488 GCF_001605985.2 Dendrobium catenatum | reverse complement strand
AAAATCTCAAATCTCTAGGCAAAGGATTTTCTATCTCCAAATTCTCTTCCATATTTTCTTCCAAGTTTATTATATCAATCTTTCAGGTGTTATCCTCAATCGCATCTTCAATAACATTTGGCTCTTCCAAATTTCCAGATTCATCAAATACAACATGTGTGGTCTCTTCAATGACCAAAGTTCTTTTGTGGAATACCCTATAAGATTTTCCAATACTTGAATATCCAATAAAACTTTCTTCATCTGATTTTGGATCAAATTTTCATAAGGCATATTTTTTATTATTATGAATAAATACCTTACAACCAAAAACATGCAAATGTGACAAATTAGGTGTTCTCCCTTTTAGCAACTCATTGGATGTTTTATTTAAATTGGATCTCACATTCACCCTATTCAGAACATAACATGCAGTGCTAACCATCTCAGCCTAAAAATATCTAGGAAGTGAATATTCTGCCAACATTGCTTGGGCGGCTTCTATTAAT
>NW_021364683.1:0-328 GCF_001605985.2 Dendrobium catenatum | reverse complement strand
AAGAGAGAGAAAAAGCTGGAGAGAGAAAGAGAAGGAAGAGAAGAGGAAAGCTTGGTTTCGGAGGTCGCAGAGCAATTTTCTTCCGACGACGCAGTTGGAAGATTTGTTCGCCTCGTAGTAAGAACTCTGAATCCTATTTCTAATTTCAAAGATTTCGAGTTTTGATATTTCTCTGCTCAGTTTTGTGTTTCTGTTATCGAAAAACGTGCATATCTTTGTATTGACGAAACTTTTACCGTATAACTTTTGGTATGTTTCTGAGATGATGTTTTTACACGATTTAAATATTTTCTGAAAAGTTTTCACCAAATATTTTGAGTTTTGTACG
>NW_021364682.1:0-242 GCF_001605985.2 Dendrobium catenatum | reverse complement strand
GCCAAATAGAAGAATCAAATTATAGATTCAAGAAGGTCACAAGAGGATTGCAAGGAATCTTCTTGGCAAAAATAGGATGAGAATTCATTTAGGGATTCAGATACAAATGACTTTTATGATTGGGCATCTCCTAGGCTTATACCTACCATCTTATACTAAAATTGAAAAAAACAATAAAAAAATACATTCAAAGAAAACTTTAACTTTTAGATTGATTGTCCTAAACATAAATATTGTGTTTT
>NW_021364681.1:0-210 GCF_001605985.2 Dendrobium catenatum | reverse complement strand
ATTTTAATTAAATATTTAATTTCTCTTAAAATTAACTTAAGGTTCAATTTGCTGTCAAATCAATTGGCTTTTAATTTTCATTGGTTAAGGATTCAAATATGGTCAGTTAGAGGGGTTATACATATTTTTAGGATTTAAAATGGATTTATTATATTTTCTGGAAGGTTTAAGGGTTTAATTAAGGCTTAATCTTAATTAAGTAAGTTAAGG
>NW_021364680.1:0-2649 GCF_001605985.2 Dendrobium catenatum | reverse complement strand
TTTATGTTCTCTTAAGTGTTGATAGCAACCAAGGACATGTTATCGATAAAACCAGGAATTGGCTGCTAACAAATATAGTTCCACATTGAACGTGATCATTTGAGATGGAATTCAAGTGTAGAACCCTTATGTTCCCTTGAGCCCCACCCCAAAAGGGGCGAAATTCAATTGGGCAGAATCCCTCTGTTCTGCCTGCTGTAAGATTTGGCCAGTCGAGGAAGGACCGACCCAACCTTGACTAGTCTAGGATGGATCGATCCATTAGATTTGCACTTTTCAATAGGTGATCTAGTTATGGTCAAATTACAACCATTTCGACAAAATTCTGTCATTAACCGTACCCATTCTAAATTCGCTAAGAGATATTTTGGCACTTTCATAATTCAAGACATGCTTAGCATTGTAGCCTATCGCTTACAACTACATCCGGATAGTAAAATTTATTCTGTTTTTCATCTCTCTTCTGAAACCTTTTAAAGGTTCCCCTCCATTATGACGCCGGCTGTGACAGCGACGACAGCAACAACCTACGATTAGGAGATGGAAGCAAGTCTTACCTCCTCCTGCGAGCTCCACGGAAGATAACTACTTCGCCGTCGAACTCGGATCACCACCTGTACTCCTACAGGATACAGAAAGTTCATCAAGAATGAACAGGGTTTTTTTTTTCTCGCTCCAAAAATCTGTCCCGCCTTTATTCGAATTAGGCTTTAAAGCCACTGAACTAAGTCAGCTACAGGAAAAGCAACAGGCGAAAATAATAGGGAACAAATGAATATGAAAACAGGAAAAACAACATAACAAAATACTCAAAAGAAACAGAGGAGGCGCTGGAGCTGAAACAGAGGACACTCCGGTGTCATTCTCCCGGGGTAGGAGAGTCATCTAGCTCATAGTGAGGTGTGAGATCAGCGACATTAAAGGTAGCAGAGATGTTATAATCGCCCGGAAGGTCAATCTGGTAAGCATTATCATTAAACTTTTTGATAATACGAAAAGGGCCATCAGCTTTGGGCTTTAGCTTCGCAAACGGTCCGCGAGGAAATCGATCCTTCCGGAGATGAATCCACACCATGTCACCTTCGTTAAATTCCACTTTCCGTCTATGCTTGTTAGCTTGATTTTTACATTTGGCATTATGCTTGGCAATGGTTTCTTGAACTGTTTGGTGTAAATGCTGTATCTCTCGACTACGCTGTTCGCCATCAATACTGAAAACAGCAGGAGATGAATTGGGTATGAGATCCAACGGAGTAATGGGATTATATCCATACGCGACCTCAAAAGGACTGTGCTTAGTAGCTTGATTAACAGATCGATTGAAAGCAAATTCAATCTGAGCTAAGATGAGATCCCACTGGCGTATATTCTTCCCAACGAAGCACCTCAACAAGTTACCCAAACTGCGATTAACAGTCTCAGTTTGTCCGTCGGTTTGAGGGTGGGCAGCTGAACTGAATTGCAACCGAGTGCCAAATTTTCCCCAAAGTGTCCTCCAAAAATGACTCAAGAACTTTACATCCCGATCGGAGGTGATGGTCCTCGGGATCCCATGAAGACGAACAATCTCCCTGAAAAACAGATCTGCAACATGAGTGGCATCCAAAGTCTTTGTGCAGGCTACAAAATGACTCATTTTGGAGAAGCGATCTACCACAACCATAATGGAGTCCTTGTTTCTTTGGGTACGTGGTAACCCAACTACAAAGTCCAAACTGATATCTACCCATGGAGACGAAGGTACTGGTAGTGGTGTATATAATCCTGCATTGGAACTAGAGGTCTTAGCTCGCTTACATATACTACAACTCTGCACATATCGTCCCACGTTCTTCTTTAAAGTTGGCCAAAAGAAATTTTCAGATAATAAACTGATGGTCTTATCTCGACCGAAATGTCCAGCCAGACCTCCATCATGACTTTCTCCCACAAGCGCTAATCTAAGAGAACAATCGGGCACACAAAGTCGATTTCCAAAAAAAAGATAGCCTTCCTTCAAATGAAATTGCTTACAGTTGCCGCGATGACATTGTTCCCAGATTGGTTTAAAATATGGGTCCTGAAGGTATAAATCTTTGATCACCTCGAACCCCAGGACTTTGTGATTCAATGTTTGGAGCAATATATGGCGTCGGCTGAGTGCATCAGCCACCTGGTTATTGTGGCCAGCCTTATGTTTAAGCACATAATGAAAGGAGGACAGAAATTCTGACCACTGAGCATGCCGTGCCTTTAGCTTCTTTTGATGATTTAAGTACCTCAAGGCTTCATGGTCTGAATATAATACGAACTCATTTGCAATTAGATAATGGTTCCAGTGTTGGAGAGCTCTAACGATGGCATAAAACTCTTTATCATAAGTTGAGTACTTTCGACGAGTTTCACTTAGTTTCTCACTGAAATAAGCCACGGGATGACCACCTTGAGTGAGTACAGCGCCTATTCCCATATTAGAAGCATCACATTCAACTTCAAATGCCTGAAAAAAATTGGGGAGGACTAATGTAGGCGCTGTTGATAGATGTTTCTTCAAAGTTTCAAAACTCAGTTGAGCTTCTTCTGTCCATTTGAAATGGTCAGACTTCAAAATTTCAGTCATGGGCGCAGCCATGGTGCTGAAGCCTTTTATAAATCTTCTGTAGAATGAAG
>NW_021364679.1:0-214 GCF_001605985.2 Dendrobium catenatum | reverse complement strand
TTAACCTCCACTTCATCTCCTTTCTTGAATCTAGCAGTTTCTCCATTTAGGCAATTGAATCAAGCATCTTCAACTTGATCTATCATCTGATTTAGATCATTTTTGTCTACCACTATTTGAGTACATCCAACAAGTTTTTTAAGAGAAACAGATCCAGATTTACCTGGAGCTGAAGAGCCTTTGGAATTAATGTAATCCCTCATAGATTTCTTCT
>NW_021364678.1:0-280 GCF_001605985.2 Dendrobium catenatum | reverse complement strand
TGATTGGGGAGAAATGGTGAAGGAAAATCAACAGGCGAAGGAGTTAGAGAGAATTCGGGCGGCTATCCAGAAGGGAGAAGGAGGGTTCAAAGGGTATATCACCTAGAGAACTCTCTTTTATTATATAAAGAGAGGCTAGTACTACACCGTGACTCAGCATTCGTCCCCATTCTTCTACGAGAGTACCACGACAATCGGATTGGTGGACATTCAGGGGTGGAGAAGACCTATCGGAGGGTGAAGGCCGAATTTTTCTGGAAGGGGTTAAGAGGTGATGTTG
>NW_021364677.1:0-537 GCF_001605985.2 Dendrobium catenatum | reverse complement strand
CTCTAGAAGTCCTTCACATGGATTTGTTTGGACCCAATAACACTTCCAGCCTAGGAGGGAAAGTCTATGGTTTTGTGATTGTTGATGACTACTCGAGGTTCACTTGGACTAGATTTCTTTCACATAAAAATGAGTCTTTTGAGGAGTTTAAAACATTTTAAACTTGGATTCAAAAAAAATTAGGTTGTGAGATTTTGACCATCCATAGTGATCATGGGGGAGAGTTTGAAAATGAAAGATTTGGAGTTTTTGTGAGAACAAGGGGATTAGCCATAATTTTTTAGCCGCTAGGACCCCTCAGCAGAACGGGATAGCTGAAAGGAAGAACCGGACCTTGGTGAAACCCGCTAGAGCCATGCTTGCTGAGTATTCACTTCAAAAATACTTTTGGGCTGAAGCGGTTAACACAGCTTGTTATTTGTTGAATATGATGAATGTTAGAGCCAAATTAGAGAAGACACCCTATGAGATCCTTAAGGGTAGAACACTCAATCTTTCCCATCTTCATGTCTTTGGTTGTAAGGTGTTCATTCACAA
>NW_021364676.1:0-503 GCF_001605985.2 Dendrobium catenatum | reverse complement strand
CACAGAATTAGAAGTAGAACCTTCATCCTCACATTTTTCAGAATCGGCTTCCCCATTTTCACTCTTGATTAAACGGTGAGTATTGTTTCTCTCCACAATAGCAGAAGGAACAAATTCTCCTTCTTCACTCTCACTAATAGTAGAATTAACATTAATAGGAACATTAGCAGCATTATTCGATAACTTAGTATCCGGATTAATAGTATCTAGATTTATAACATTTTCTTGAAGCATAGAATCAATTGACACATATAAATTAGGAGTATTAACATCCTCTTTTCTGACTAAATTTCCTTCAAATACATTTTTACCAACATTTAAAGCATCAGTTATCTCAGCATGAGTAACAAGTTTCGAATATACCTGGACAGATTCCAGAGCATTAACATTATCCCCTACAGGAATGCCTTCCGAAACCACGGGCTCCTGTTCCTTCACAGTTAACTCAGCATTACCAACATTAGCAATAAAACTATTATTTTTTTTTAATTCAGGATGAAGTT
>NW_021364675.1:0-716 GCF_001605985.2 Dendrobium catenatum | reverse complement strand
AACTTTATTCATAAAATTAATATATTAATGAATGCCTCTTCGGATCCCACTGAAACAAACGCTTCACGTCCCTTCGGATACCGACCCCAACTTAGATTTAAGGCTTCGCGTGAAGAAAATTGTCCGTCTTATTTCATGGCCTTTAGATCATGTTCTCACTCAACTTTAAGGCTTCATGTGAATAATATTTTTAAAAGATTCGCCTCTTCTTCACCTTCGTTTATCCTATCAGAGTCGCTGCTTCTTCGTCTTCGTTGCTCGGAAGTCACGTCAGGAGTTTGTTGCGAAGGATTCGCCGCTTCTTCACCTTCGTTTGTCCTATCAGAGTCGCTGCTTCTTCGTCTTCGTTGCTCGGAAGTCACATCAGGAGTTTGTTGCGAAGGTAACGATCTTTGTCAAACCTTCTTTGTTCATGTTCCTGGTGGCTTGAAAATTGTGACGATCTTTGTTCATGTCTTATGGTCTTAATTTGAATGAGAGCAATTGGATTACGATCAAAGTAATGCAGATTGATGATAAGAAGCCTGAATCTGATACTATTTCATCGGTAAAATAAAGCTTTTTTGGAATGATTTTTTCTTCTTTTCTCTCAATCTGCATTTTTAACTATTACAACTGTTTCTACTTTTTTTTTTCTATTTCTGCTCAAGCTTCTTTTGCTACGGTAGTCTTGTGCTATGCTATTTCATATTATGCTTTTGTAGAAGTGCATCGAA
>NW_021364674.1:0-873 GCF_001605985.2 Dendrobium catenatum | reverse complement strand
ACAATAATAATATTTCTGAAATTGGGTTTCCTTCTCAGAAGAGGAAGAAAAATATTACTCTAGGATATTAAGTGATCTATATTTTGGAAAATAAGTTCAACATTATTCATCATAATCGTCCCACTGATTTGCCAATCTACTTCACTGTTGTCTCTTTTAGATCTCTTTTGGGAGAAATGAGAGTTCTAGTAAGGATACTAAAAGAGAAGGGGGATCACCTGCACCTACTCAAGGACCTAATCAGAACTACTTTCAGGAGATGGTCAAACAATTTGATCGGATGGAGAGTCATTTTAATCAACATTTTTATCAAATTTAGACTCATTTAAACCAGCAGGATGCATAGTACCAACAAGATATGGGGTGGATCTGAAGCCAGTTTAACTCGGTGAACATGAATGTAGCTATGATGAATTATTATTTCTTAGTCTTAAACCAGCCTCCTCCAAAATTAGGGACCTTGAGAGTTTTAGATGTACTTCTTTATAGTTGCTTTTGCCAGTCCTTTCATGATGATTTGATGATGTGTAATGTCGTTATTGATTTCTTTATATAGTACTTATTTTTGTTTGTTTAAAGTTTATGTTATGTTATGATGTTTTTAGAATTTATGTTAATTGATATGAATGGTTTTAATGTATCCGATCTTTTTTATATCAATAAAAATGTCATGTTTTGTTTTGTTGTTTTTAATTTTTTGGTTTGAAATGTGAGTTTGTCTATATGAAAATCCAATTTTAATTTATCTAAAAAGTGTTATAAATTAACATGCATTACAAAATTAAATTTATTATAAAATCTAATTTTTCAAAAATTTAAGTTAAACTTATAACTCTATTAAGTTAAGCATATCAATCTCATGTTCTTTTTAGG
>NW_021364673.1:0-257 GCF_001605985.2 Dendrobium catenatum | reverse complement strand
AAGCATTGAGTGCTGGTCCTATAGTCTTTTTCTTCTTCTTTTTTTCTCAACCAACTCGAACGCCAAAGTTGGAGACAATTAAAATATGAGCAAATTTTTAAAAGTTGCTCATATTTCTCTATTTTAGCATTAAGAGTGCAACACGAAAGAAATTAAAGCAAAAGCACAACTCTTTAAGTTGCTCATATTTCGCATCTCTCTTGGCTCTTGCATCTTTCTGCATACATAATTGTCAAAGAGACACATTAATTCAACCA
>NW_021364672.1:0-656 GCF_001605985.2 Dendrobium catenatum | reverse complement strand
CTTTTGAAATTTTGGAAAGGATTGGAAAATCTGCTTATCGATTGTTGCTTTCTGATTCGATGCCTGACATGCATAATGTGTTTCACGTATCCACTTTGAGGAAGTGGGTGTCCAACTCTGGGAAGAAGGTATCAGCTGATGAATTTGAGATTCAGGAGAATCTGGCGTATAAGGAAGAGACAGAGTTGATTTTAGCGTACGACGTTCGAAAGTTAAGAAATAAACAGATTCTGATAGTTAAAGTCCAGTGGAAGCACCGGACTGCACGGAAAGCGACTTGGGGGAAGGAGTCTGACATGAAACAGTCGTACCTGTACTTGTTCTGACTGTGTTTGGATTGGATAATACCAAGGACGACATTTTTTTGAATTTGGGGAGATTGTAATATCAAAATCTGCTCCAGGATCGTCCAGGACGATCTGGGATCGTCCTAAGACGATCAGTTGAGAATTTGCTCCAGAATTTGCCCAGATTTGCTCCAGGTGTTTTTCTGTAGGCATCGTCCAGGCCGATCGAGGCATCGTCCAGGACGATGTACACTGTTCAAAATATCGGCCGGAAAATAGTTCTGGGAACCGTCCAGGATGATCAAAATTGGTCTGATCGTCCTGGGATGATTTTGGCGATCGGCCGGGCCGATCTGAGTATTATAAAGC
>NW_021364671.1:0-290 GCF_001605985.2 Dendrobium catenatum | reverse complement strand
GAGGACTTTATGATCTGAGTTCTGGTTTCCTATAGGCTCAAGCCCCTATAGTTAATTATTCCTCTCGATAACGAGAGAGAACTTTCGATTAAGGCTAGTTGTCAATCAGATACATAGAGATATGCGTTATCTGGCATATAGTAGCATCTTGGGTTTAGATGTTGGAAAATTGAAGGATTGAAAGATTTGGAGATTTGATATTTAAAATTGGAAATTGCACCATCTTGCACTTAAAACAGATGGTGGGGGAATGGATGATGGACCCGATCAAGATCCCATGGTTCCGTCGT
>NW_021364670.1:0-323 GCF_001605985.2 Dendrobium catenatum | reverse complement strand
CGAAGTATTAACAATAAGTGAGCAAAATATATCATTCATTCTTTGTAAGCTTGAGAAATTTTCTCTCCTGAATTTTTCATCATGGAACATTTGCTAGTGTATTTATCATATGAGATAAGAGTTGGTGGTCCAGTTCAATATCGTTTGATGTATTTATTTGAGAGGTAAGTTAAACCTTACTCGCTAAAATTATACCTGTGCACTTCAAGTGAACTTTTTGGAGACATATCAAGTATGACATAAAATATTATATGTAGTAATAAGTCAAGATACATGCATCATTGACATAATATTGTTAAAAAATTCCTCTTAATTGGAGTCAT
>NW_021364669.1:0-275 GCF_001605985.2 Dendrobium catenatum | reverse complement strand
AGTACCTTTCCCTTCCATCTCCAATCTCCGACTTCTAATTGAAGATTTGATTGGTCCCAATTCCTTTAGCTGCTTGGATTTTTTCTTCTTGCTATTGACTGCAGATTCCACATTCACAATGATTCCATTACCGTCTTTTTCTGTTGATTCAACATTAATCTCTTCTGGTTCATGGATAATAACTTTCTTCTCAGGTACTTTCATAATTTCTATAGCAGTTCTACCACCGTTCATGTCAACTTCTGAAATAGCTTGGTTTATTTCTCCTTCCTCCA
>NW_021364668.1:0-26235 GCF_001605985.2 Dendrobium catenatum | reverse complement strand
TAGATATGACAAATTTAAATGCAAGCAAAAGTAAACAACGATAAGGAAAGAACACCACAAGAATTTTATAGTGGTTCGATCAAATATGACCTACATCCACTCCCCGGAGTCCTCCACTCCGGGATTTCACTATCAAAATAGTTCTCCTTTTGCCCCCTCGGCAGGCGGAGAAGCCTGTTCAAACCTCCCTTTCACCAACCCGGCGTGGCGGAATACCAAACTCTATTTTCGCCCTCTTGGCGACGGAGAGAACCTTCTCATTTTCTCCCTCCTGGAGAAGGCAGAGAACCTCGAGGAACGGATGTAGACGAGCCTTTCCCTGGAGATCCTCCCTCAAATCCTTCTCGGGCCACAGGAGGAGCAAGATGCAGCAGCTTGGAGCAACCGTGTGATCTCCCTCACACCTCTTCTCCCTCACACGCTTGACTCCTCCTTCCTCTCTCAACCCTCAAGAATTTCTCTAGAGTTTTTCTCCCTTGGAATCCCTCTCTAACCACGTTCACCCCCTATGTAATCTTACTCAAAAAGAACTTGATTGATATCTAAAAAAGGTTCCAAAAAACCTCTGAATTCAAAAGTAGCCGTTACTATTCTACAGTACGATTCAACAATCGTACAGTCGATCTTCATAAACAGCCGTCGTCCTGTACGAAGATGTACGAACAGTGCAAAAACAATTCGTATGTTACAATAATATTTCATTTCAACAAGATATTCATTCGTACAGGACGATGGTCTGGACGATCGGATGTCATCTCTGTTCATCGTATGGTACGATTACTATCGTACAGTAAGATGTGACAAAAACCAAGAGATCGTCCAGGACGATATCCGGTACGATTCATACTTCGTCTCTGTTCATCGTATGGTAAGACCGAGTTCGTACAGTACGATGTTTAAATTTTAATTAGGCCTGGATACATGCACTAATCATGGGTTAATTTAAGTAAGTATTAAAACGTATCGTACAGTACGAACCTGTCTGTACAGTACGAACGACGCAAAATCACTTACTTATACTAAGTCACGGCTAAGGTTGGATCTGAACATATTCGTACAGTACGAAAGACTCGTACAGTACGATCTATTCACAGAATTTTTCACATAGCTTGGATCGTACGGTACGAAATAACTCGTACAGTACGATCTCCAGAGAATAATTTTAGTTATATTTTGTAGTTAAAAAAGAACTCTCCCCCTGTGTGTGTGCATGGTTGCTCTTACTCTTACGCATTTTGTGGCCAGACTCAATAAAGTAAAAAAATACATAAATGAAAAATTACATATTTGACTCATACTCCTAATCTACCCCAGTCTTGAGTCTTCTTTCTCTTGAGTCACTTGTGATTCTTCCTGAAATGTTGTTGCCAAGGAAAATAACAAATACAATAATAATTCAATGAAAAGCGGTTCAAAACACTCATTATTTGGCATCATCAAAATCTCAAACTCGGGGTCATGGGTTGCAACAATCTCCCCTTTTTGATGATGTCAAATAATTTGTATGCAGTAAGAAGAAAAACATTTCTTTTATTTTTTTCTTTTTTTTTTTAATATAAACACAAGAAGAAAAAAAAAAGATACTACAAGCAAGTACGAAACAAAAGATACGCATTTAGATAAAATGCATTACAACATTACAACAAACTTCTCCCCCTTTTGACAGCACAAAAAGGAGGATCAACTAAAAGCACAAAAGCAAAAAAGGGAAAAACTACAAAGCAAACACAGACAATCTAGTCAGACGGATCCTGATCAGTTGGTGGTGGAGGTGGATTTGGCTGAAAGTATTGAAATAGAGTATCGAAGCGGTGATCAATTGCAGTAAAACGCTCTCCAAACCAGTGCATATCAGCCTCGTGTTGCTGATGTTGTTCTTGAATATGCATGTCGAGACGAGTCTGCAGCTGGTCGAAGCGGCGACCTATCATCATTTGGGTGTGCTGGTGCTGGAGCTGGTGCAGGGCTCGGGGTCGGCATGGCGTCGTGGGTCGAGCTGGAGTTGCGGCTGGTGCATCTTCTCCTTCTTCTTCATCAAAGACGGGTTCTTCAGGCTCATGTCCCTGATGAAAGAGGATACGGAAGGAAGCATCCGTTTATAAAAAATAGGAAGTATGTCGGGTTCACCAGGTAGGATAATTGATATTTATGGTAGAGGATATATCCTATTAGGTGACAAGAGCCAGATTTTGTTTCTGTCGAGTCGTGGAAGAAGAACAAAAGTCATGTGCCGAATATAGTTGCTAATCAAATCGACCTCATCAAACTTAATGTTGGGCATAATAAGGTAGGTAGCGGACTGTAAGGTAGGGCCAGATTGATGCGGGTGCCACCTTTGGGTATGATAGAGGTTCGAAGAACATGTGAATGATACGGGAAATTCGGTGTTAAAGATTGGACTAGAGGCTGGTGTTGATGAAAAACAGTATTCCTAAGGACTCTATTTACATCGCTCCAATCAAAATCATCGCGTAAGAAACGAGCGAACCATAGGTCCTTCAGTGGACAAGCCCAATATGTTGGGCGATGTCGTTCTAGTTATTTCAACGCGGGCGCACAAACAAGGAGTGAAAAAGTGGTGTTATCGACGGTGTAGGTGAGGTTAGTGAGAAATTCAAAAAGCAGTTCAGAATTGTATGGAAATGCTAGGGTGAGTAGGAATTGAAAGGTGGTGGAGACAAAGGGGCCCATTACCTCAAAAATTTAGAGCAACCTGATTAAGCATTTTTGAGGGAGAAATTTTGCAAGCCTTGTATCGGTAGTAGGCTTCCTCATTCTCACTATTCAGAAAGCGATCGGGTTGACGACGGGATGAGGACGAGCTTCCGGCAGTCATCCGACCTCGTTTAGACATTGCAGGAGGCACGAAAATGAAGTGAAGACTGAGTGAGGAGAGGGTTGAGTGAATTGAACAGCCTAGGCAAGGGTATTTATAGAATTTCTGTAAATCGTTACATTACGACCTGGGATCGTACAGTACGATATATAATTAATATTCTGACCGGTCGTTTCGGGAAAGGCAGTCCAAATCGTACAGTACGATAGCTATCGTCAGTACGATCAGGCGAATATCGATCGTCTCGAGGCATCAGTACGACTTTTGACCAAAAGTTTCGTACTGTACGAATAGGGTGGATCGTACAGTACGATACTAATAAATATCGTACCGAACAGCTATAACTCAAATTTGTCCTTTTGTGATGATGTGATCGTACCGTACGAAGCGAATGGATCGTCCAGTACGCATACTCAAATAATGTCGTACCAACACGGCTTTAATTCGTCCCATCCGTGCTGACGTGGATCGTACTGTACGAAGAAGATGAATCGTACAATACGGTAGGCAATTATGCAGGAAGATTGTCGTACAGTACGATGTGTATCGTACAATACGATCAACAGAGCTGAAATCTACCTTTTGGTGGATGTATGTAGATTTTGATATATCGTATAGTACGATATCGATCGTACAGTACGATGAACAGTCAATGTTAATGTTGGTGTGGTGAGTTGTGGTGATCAGGAGCAGCCCTAAAGATTTTATTTTTTTTAATTTAATTTAATTTTTTTTATGCATTTATATCTATGACACCTAATCTAGTCCTCAAGGTGCTAAAGGTGTCAAAAGCTAATGGTTTTGTGATATTTCTGCCAATTGATCTCCTGTAGCGAGTGATGTAATTCTATATCTCCCCTAGCGACGTGATCTCTAATGAAATGATGTCTAATGTCTATGTGTTTCGTTCGAGAGTGTTGAATGGATTCTTAGAGTACAAATTGCACTGTGTTGTCACACATGATCGAGATGGTTCCAACAGTAGTCCAAGATCAAGAATTTGTTATTTTAACCATAGTACATGTGCAACACAACTTCCTACTGCAATATATTTTTGCCTCGCGTGGAAAGTGCTACTGAGTTTTGCTTCCTACTGGACCAAGAAACTAATGATTGTCCGATGAATTGGCAGGTACCAGAGGTGCTCTTTCTATCTATCCTACATCCTGCAAAGTCAGAATCTGAGTACCTAGGATTTCAAAGGAAGTGTTGTGTCTGGGATACCAAATTCCTAAGTTTTGGGGTGCCTAGTAGATATCTAAGAATTCTTTTGACAGCATTTAAGTGAGACTCTTTAGGATTGGCTTGGAAATGAGCACAAAGGCACACACTAAACATTATGTCCGGTCTACTGGCAGTCAAGTAAAGTAGGGATCCAATCATTCCTCTATATTTTTTCTGATCTACTGATTTTCCACTAGAATCCTTATCTAATTGGATTGTCGAACTCATTGGGGTGTTCATGGGTTTTGCACTATCCATTTCATATTTCTTTAAAATAATCCTTAATATACTTTGATTGGCTAAGAAAGGTTCCATTATCCATTTGTTTTACACTAAAGCCAAGAAAGTAATTAAGCTCTCCCATCATGCTCATTTCAAACTCATTACTCATTATTTTTGAAAATTCATCACATAAGTTTTTATCCGAGGATCCAAACAAGATGTCATCAACATATATTTGAATAATGAGAATTTCTCTTGACCTTTTGTAAAGAGTGATATCTACACTATCAACAACACACAACACATCAAGCCTTTATCCCACTACGTGGGCGTCGGCTACATGAATCCTTTTTTCCATTTCATGTGAAATTTTGTGAAAGTAAAATTGCATAAATCTTTGTTTTAAAATTTCAAAATCAACAAAAAATTAGAACTCTTGTTTAGGGTTAATTTTATTAAGAAAAAGACTTTTACAATTCACCCCCCCCCCCCCTCTTGTCGTTTAGTAATTTCAGGTGGAAGTCTGAAGGACTGTAGTTGATAAACGTTGCAGGTCAGGAAGACTATAGTCTGATGACAGAGGTCGGGAGGACCTTTGTTGGTTGGGCGATAGAGGTTAGAAGGATCGTAGTGGCTGGGGTTGGAGGTTAGAAGGACCTTAATCTGGTGTCACAGGTCGGGAGGACCTTAGTTGGTGGGGCGACGGAACTGCAAGCATCAGGTGGTGCTCTGGAAGAAGTCTATGCCTCCAGTGGAGGTCTGATAGAGCCCCGGGCATCAGGTGGTGCTTCGGTAGAAGTCTGGGCCTCAAGTGGAGGTCCAACAGAACTCAAGACATCAGGTGGTGGTCCGACAGGACTAAGGGCGTCAAGCGGTGTTTCGACGGAGCTTAGGACATCAGGTGGTGGTCCAACGGAACTCAGGGCATCAAGCGATGGTCCGGTAGAGCGTAGGATGTCAGGTGGTGGTCCGGCGGGAGTTAGGGCATCAAGCGGTGGTTTGGCAGAGCTTAGGATGTTAGGTGGTGGTCTGGCGAGACACAAGCCGTCAAGCGGTGCTTGGGCGGAGCTTAGGACGTCAGTTGGTGTTCCGGTGCTGCGCAGGACCTCAGGTGGTAGTCCGGCAAAGTGGAGGGCCTCAGGTGGTGGTCCGGCGGAGCAACGGCGTCAAGCGGTGGTCGAGGAGGCAAGAGCGATCTCCAATCTCTCTCTTTTCTCCTTATGCTTAGGTTCCCTTTTACAAGAGGAGAGGTTTCTCTATTTATAGATTTTTATGAGTGGCATGGCCCGTAAATAGGTGGAAGATCAAGGGTAGTTAGGGAGTGATTTGAATGGACAGCCGATGTTGAATCCCTTGATCATGGACCGTTTGCTAGACATTTTAAGGTCTTAATGATGTTCGATTTTGGCGAACTTGGGCTCGTTGGATTCGTCTCGTCGAGACACTCAATTTGACTATAAGCATGTCACATTTTGAGACCGTATGGTAATCAAAATTATGGTTTGAACCTTCCAACAATGCTTCAGACCCTTGATTTGGGTCCATTTGGGCTCGGATTGGGTTAAATTTGGGGTCGTTGGGTTTGTATTTCCAAGACATTCAGTTCGACTGTAAGTTCATTGAAATCATAGTTCGGATGGTCCCAATTTTGATTTAAGAAGTTTCCAACTTGATTTTGCCTTGAGATTCATGCCCGATCAAGATAATTTTTTGATGACGTATCAATAATTATAATTATAATTAAATTTCACTAGATAAAAAAGAAGAATTATTTAGTTTTATTATTCTAAAGGAATTAAAAATTATTATTTAATAATTTGATTATTCTAAGGAAATAAAAAATTTAATTAAAAAAAAATGTGATAGCCGTCGGGCAAATGAGAGTGTAAAAAAATATAAGGAAACAAGTAGAGGTCAGTATACAGTTTTGACCCAAAATATGGAACAATTATTAGGTCCTCCGACCGGACGTAGAGGAACGTCCGGTCGGCACTAAAATCTTGCCAAAAAACTTGGTATTTGCTCGGTATTGCTAGGTATTATTTGGTAATAACGAGGAATACCGCTCTTTGAAATCCAATACTGAGTTATACCGAGCTATACCGAGCAATACCGAGTTTTTCTAGGAAAAACTCGATATTTTTTTGTATAACTCAGTATTGCTCGGTATAACTCGGTATTGGGTCTTCACATGATGGTATTCCTCGTTATTGTTTGGTATTGCTCGGTATTTCTCATTTTTTGCCGCGATTTTTGCTCCGACCGGACGTAGAACTATGGCATAATTGTTCCAAAATATGCCATGTGCTCTTAGTGACATCTACCATAGGTCGTCACATGATGATGTTACTGGACTAAACACTTTGCGTGACCACCCCAAAAAATTTAATTATTAGAAATTTGCTCAAAAAAATAAAAATATATATATATATTTTTATAAATGCCCATGCCAAAACAACATCAACAACAATAATGACGACAATAATAATAATAATAATAATAATAATAATAATAATAATAATAATACTAATAATAATAATAATAATAATAATAATTTTGTGTCCTAGAACATTCACGGTGGTAGAGAAATATAAATTTTAGCGTTCTAGGTTTATATGAAGATTCAGCACACAAACAGATAAAAGATAGAGGTGTAACATTTATAAGGAAAAAAAAAAGAGTTTTTACGTAGAAACCTCTAAAAATGAGAAAAAATCATGGGTTCTTGTCAAGTTTTAATGAATCAACTAGTATTTGCAGTTGATTACAAACGAGTCCCTTCATTGGGGGGAAGGCTTTGACTCAATGCAACAAATATACATTATATACATAACATTACATTATGGGAGTTCGAAGAATTAATGTTGACAAGGGCGGAACCAGCCTTAATTTTTTGGGTTGCAAACTTATAAGTAAACGTATAAAGATTTTTTTTTTAATAAATATCTTTACAACCAAATTTGTTCTGGGGGCACTACCCCTCATATCCTTGATCGTTGTATGCTTCGCAAATATGTTGGCCCAAGGGGGATGCGCCTCCTTGCAGGGTTCAACGTGCCCAATCAGGTCGCGGGGTCAAGGGGTAGCGCCCCTATAGGGTTTTCATAGGCAATGCCCCTGGAACAATTTTTGGTTGTAAGGATATTTTTGGATTTTCTTTATTATTTCTCTTTGTATTTGATTCATCGTTCTCTAATAATAACATCTCTGCATAATGTGTTTAATTATATTTGGGCAATTGCCTAATAACTCTTGTAATAAAGACTAAAAAATAGATGAAGATGGACAAATTACCTAAAAAATCATATAATAATTTTTTTTAGGTTTGAAAGACTGTAATCGGGAGATTGCCCCCCCCCCCCCTGGGCTTATAGTGGATCCACCCCTAAGTGTTGACATGTTCGTTTGGTCAACAGGACCATAATCAATGAGTGATGTAGGTTGGAAAGACTGTAATCGGGCGACAGTGGTCGGAAGGAACGTAGTCGGGTGATAGATGTTAGAAAGACTGTATCAGGCAACGATGGTCGGAAGGACTGTAGTTGGCGGGAGATAAAGGTCTAAAGACTATAATTTGGTGACGATGCTCGAAAGGACTGCAGTCGGATGATGGTGATTCGAAGGACCATAGTCGACGGGTTTATGGAGGTTGGAAAGACCACAGTTGGGTGACAGTGATTTCAAGGACCATAATCAGATGACGGTGGTTAAGAATACCATAGTTAGTGGGCATCAGAGGTCGAAAAGACTGTAGTTGGGTGACGGTGGTCGAAAGGACCATAGTCAGATAACGTTGGTCGAAGGGACCGTAGTTAGATGACGGTAGTCAGAAGGACCAGAGTCGGTGGGAGGCGTAGGTTAGAAAGATCGTAATCGGGTGACGGTCCCCTTTCACTGAAGAATGAGGGGTCTATTTCTAGCTTTCTGAGAGTGACAAGACCAATAAATAGGGATAATATCAAGAGCAAGTTGGGAGTACTGCTAATGGACGGCCGATATCAATTTTCTTGATCATAAATCATTTATTGAATATTTAAGTGTCTTAATGATGTCAGAATTCAACGATCTTGGCTCGTTGGATTCGTCTCGTCGAGCCGCTCGATTAACAAATTAAAATCAGCGATCCTGGCTCGTTGGATTCGTAACAATAATAAGTATTACGATTAAAATTGCTCATAAATTAAAAGATATTTTTTAATTAAACGCATATAAAAAATTAAAGATATTTTTCGAGATTATAAAAAATAATTAAACGCATATAAATAAAAATAATAATGGATTTATCTATAGAACATTTATAATGCTACTAAGTGCACTTTAATTAGGAATATGAATATTCATTGAAATGTAAAGTAGAAAAAAAAATTAACATTAAACATTTAAAAAAAATAAGAAATTCTGAAAATTTCACTTAAAATCAAGGTTCTGAAAATCGGACCGGACAACGAACCGGAAGAAGGAGAGGTTCACGGTTCGACCGGTTCGACCGGTCGAACCGGGGTCGAACCGGATGACATAATAAATAATATTATTATTATTATAAATATTTAATAAAATAAACAAAATATAGAAAGATAATAATCATATAATTTAATATAAATTATTACTAATTTATATTACATATTTAAATTTAATTTTTAAATATAAATTCATCCCTTAGAAGTCTTGTTTTGTATAGTGTATATACCTTCTTGCTTTCTTTTCGTAAGAAATCATGAAGACATGACATTGATGAAATAATAATAATATTATCTTTAATTTAATTTAAAAATTTTATAATTTATAATAGTATTTATATTAATTATTATTAAGTTTAATATTTATTTAACAAATATTATTCAAAAAATTTGAACCGGCCGGTTTTAAAAAACCGGGACCGGTTCGCCGGTTTACCGGTTGAACCGGCGGTTCATTCCAAAACCGCCCGGTTTAATGCAAGGGCGGTTTTCAGACTGGACCGAACCGATCCTCAAACCGGTTCACGGTTGAACCGGTCGGACCGGCCGGTCCGGTCTGATTTTTAAAGCACTGCCTAAAATATATAATTAATATCACATTATCATGATTTTTAAAAAATTATGATGAAAAAAAGATGTTAAAATTTTAAAATTGGATCTCAGCTGAAGGTCCTGCGGCCCCTTCGTTAGGAAAAATTATTATGTGCCGACATCAGATCGTTCCGAGGGGAATCAGAGCGCATCACATCACCTGGTACACAACGGGTTCATAGCCGCGGTACAGAGCAAAGAAGTGATGTGGCGCGCACTGTTTCGCCTCTGGATAACGTCCGTATCCGCACAGAATAATTTTACCTTCTCTCTTATTTAGAGGTTCTCTTTTTTCAGCTCAACGACCACGTGATTGAAAATAGCCTTATTTTCTTAAAAATTATTTTAATAATTTCTAAAAAAAGTAATAAATAAAAACACAATAAATTTTTTGTTTCGATAATTACAATTCCGATTCAGTTGAAATTGATGTGAAGCTTATTGATATTGTTTTTAGTTTTATAATTATTATCAAATTCAAGAATTTAAATTAAGATTAAACAAAAATTTTGCGAAATTAAAAAAGTTTTATTTTAAATTCATATGTTAGAATTGAAGTTCTATAAAATTTTCAAATAGTCATTAAAATTATATTATAATTTTGTAATTAATATTTTATTTGAGATAGTTTTTTATTATTTTCTAGCATAAAATTTGTTTAAAAATAACCAAAAAAAAAAAAAAAACGATCCAAAGCTACCTAAAGTGAAGCCTAAGATTGTTAGGTTCAAATTTGCAAATAAGAGACAAAAATATTTTATTAGTAAATTTTAGACGAACAGCTGACATATATAAATTAAAAAAATTTAACTTTTCGAAACTATTAACTCTTAAGGAGAAGTAAGTACGTTATCAAATAATAAAAATGTCATATTTTGGAATTAATTAAAGGCTTGTTTGCAATATTTCATTACCTCGTTGTTTAAAACACAACCACAAAAATTAATATTTTTAAAGAGACTTTCAATTGCAAATTAAAAAAAAAAGAAATATTTTTTTTCCATCTTTTTTTTTTCCATCTTCTAGAGGAACTTTTATTTGGTCCGGTGAACGCACGCTCCTCTACGTTCGACCACCAATGTTTTAGCGCCACGTAGCATGAAGAAAAGTCGTCGACCCGACCCGCTGTTTTTTGGGTTCTCGCACGTGCATTTTTTTAAATCCTTGACGAGCCGAACAACATCCCATCAACTTTTGGATATATTTCAAATACCTAGCAAATACCGAGTTGTACCTAGTTTTTCTAGCAATACCGAGCAAATACCTAGCAATACCGAGCAAATCCCTAGCAATACTGAGCAAATCCTGAGCAAATACTGAGTTATACCGAGTTGTACCTAGTTTTTTCTAGCAATACCGAGCAAATACCTAGCAATACCGAGCAAATCCTGAGCAAATATTGAGTTGTACCGAGTTGTACCTAGTTTTTTCTAGCATTACCGAGCAAATACTTAGCAATACCGAGCAAATCCCTAGCAATACCGAGCAAATCCTGAGCAAATACTGAGTTGTACCGAGTTGTACCGAGTTGTACCAAGTTGTAGAAAAACTCGGTACAACTCGGTATTTGTATAGTTTTGGTCTTCACAGAGCGGGTATTTCTCGTTTTTACAAAGTCATACCGAGCAATACCAAGAAAATCGCGATTATAGCATTCCCGGGTTCCGCTCCGGGTCAAGTCGTCAGGCCGTGCGGTAAAGAGTAAGAGCACGTGGCGACAAGTTATTGACGGCCGAACGTACCTCTACGTCAGGTCAGAGGACGTAATAATTGTTCCTTCTAGAGGGACGGATAACTACTCTGCTGGAGAGCAGCTGTACGGATAAACTCTGCAAAATTTCATAATTATTGAAACGGAGTACTATTTAGGCGTCGTTTGGTTGGTCGATGTTTTTGAAGAAATTCCTTTAAAACTATTGTGAAGAAAATGGAGTTTCAAAAATAATATTCTATATAATAGAGTTATTACATAATATTGTTTGTTTAAATTACTTTTTATATGCTTATTATTCGAACTTTAAAATAGATATTTAGTACGATTAATAATTTTAGCTTTTTCATCATAAATGACGAAACTATCCATATATTAAACTCAAATATACTTAATATTTTTTACAAGTATAATATGGCTCACCAACTCATTTTCTACTATTTTTATCTTCGTTAGAGATGGTTCTAATCTTTTAAAGATCAAAATGCAAATCAGGTCCAATAACAATGATTATGATTACTTGTTATTGCAAAGTGCCCAATAATGAACTTTCTTGCACAATAAACGGAGAAGTTCGACGCCAAAAAATTATGAACGCAAAAATCATTATTTGTAAATCATTCAGCAACTGTGGAAAATATGTTTTAAAGAACAGGAATCAATGAAATTCAAGGAGGCACGAAAAATTTTACAAAGACAATTTTAAGCAGAATGATGAGTACCAAGCTTCAATCTACACGAAAAAATCTCATATGTTTTTTCATCATATGTTTCTTTGATATTTATTTGAATCTTTATAAATAGAGAACAAGTAAATTGGAAAGATAGAAAGGGAATTAAAGAAAAATTGATTATTTTTACTCAAAAATCTCTATCCTTCTTACAAGTTTGCCCATTAAGCACAAGGAAACCAAAGCCTTTGCAAATACAGCTGAACCCCATTTGATGTTTAATAGCAATATTGAACATCATTCAGAGGATGATTGGTCACTAATGTTTGGGGCTTCTCATTTCCGTTTTTGAAAGAAAAAGAGTAAATCGGAAATGAATATATTGGCCAATAAAGGAGAATAGAAATTGTTGCATGCTAGAAAATACGCGGCGATAAAGTTTGTAAATTCGCGTCCGAGCGTTGCACTTAAATTTAACACACAAACAGTAAAGAGAATATGAACACCGAGATTTATACGTGGAAAACCCAAAAAGGGAAAAAACCACGGGGCCTTGCCTAGTTGTAAAATTCCACTAGTGTTTTTGTAAATTACAAGAGACTGATTCGTCTCACAAATCGGGACGATCAGATTACAACTTGAAGCAAATTTACAAAGTTTTACAGAATCCCGTCGTTTCCCAAAAATCCGGCAGAGTTCCGGCGTATTCAGGCGACAGGAAAAGCTCCGGCGGTGGTTGAGGAGGAGAGGATTCGCCTTTTCCCTTTTCTTTCTTCTTCTCTTCTTCTTCTTCTCTCTCTTCACTTGAGTCCCCCTTGTGTAGAATGAGGGCTCTATTTATAGTTTTTCTGGAGTGGCATAGCTCGTAAATAGGTGTGAGATCATGGGCGACTAGGAAGTGGTTTGAATGGACGGCCGATATTGAACCCTTTGAACGTGCACCGTTCGTTGGACATTTGGAGGCCTTAATGATGTTGGAATTCAGCGATCTTGGGCTCATTGGATTCGTCTCGTTGAGCCCCTTAATTCAAGTATAAGCTTGTTAAAATCGGAGACCGTTTCATAACACAAATTGCAGTTTGAACCTTCCAACAGCACTTCAGGTCCTTGATTCAGACTCATTTGGACTTGGATTGGATTGATCTTGGTGTCGTTGGGTTTGTATTTTCGAGACGCTCAATTTGACTATAAACTTGCTGAAATCAGAGTTCGAGTACTCTCGGAATCAATTTTTGAAGTTTCCAACTAGCTTTTGCCTCGAGATTCGCACCCGATCAAGCTAATTTCATGATGCCGTATCAGTTGCCCCCTATTTTCAAACATCGTAGCTTCAGGAATCCGAAATTATGCGTCACAATTTTTTAGAGAATTTTTCAAGCGAGTCAGAATTAATCTTGTGTACAGGAGCTCCGAACGGGCTCTGAAAGTGTCAAAATTGAGTCCGGAACGTTGAAAAATGATCCTGAAGACCCCAAAAATGTTGAATTCAGACTTGTCGAGGCGAAGCCTCGCGCGTGCCACGGTTCGCGAGCCGTGATCTATGTGTGCTGGCCGTGGATCGCTGAGTTGACCGTGTGAAATGGTGCGGCTGGTTGTCTGCACCGCCAATGTGGGCCCCACAAACACGAAAATGGTTGTTTTTTGCTATTTTTGGGTCCAAAAAATTTCAAAAAAATCCCCAAAAATTTTGAAAAATTCTGAAAAAATTTAGAAAAATTAGGAATTTCAAAAATGGCTATAATTCCCTTCATTCTCTCCAAAACCTATAAATAGGCCCCCTAGGCCTTTAGAAAATTTGCACATTCTCTTTCTTTTCCCTCTCGCTCTCTGATAGTTGAGGCTTCCGCTATTTACGAGTGAGAAATTTCTCCTGCTCGAATTAGCGCCTCTCCTCTCGTGCAGGAGTTACGGGATTTCTTCTCCTCCCCCGGCTTTCTGACGGTTGAGGCTTCCGCTATTTGCGAGTGAAAAATTTCCCCTGCTCGAATTAGCGCCCCTCCTTTCGTGCAGGAGTTACGGGATTTCTTCTCCTCCCTCGGCTTTCTGACGGTTGAGGCTTTTGCTATTTGCTAGTGGGAAATTTACCCTGCTCGAATTAGCGCCCCTCATTTTAGTGAGGCAATCGAATGGGTGATCGCACTTCTACAAAAGATGTTTCCATTGTGGAAGATCATCCTACTGCGCATTCAGAGGATTCGAAGAAGGCTCCTAAGGCGACAAAAGCCGACGACATTATCTTCACCATTACCGAAGACTCTTTCATTTCTTTTAGGAAAAAGTTTCATTTTCCTAATAACTTGGTGATGAAGGTGCCGACAAGATCTGAGCGTGCGTGCTTCCCTCCCCAAGGATACGTGACAATGTTCGAGTTTAGTTCGCGAGCAGGGTTGCGATTTCCGCCGCCACCTGAACTGGTTGATATCCCGACGACTTGTGGATTGAGTTTGTCTCAATTTTTCTATCGGGCTATGTCGGTCATATTGGGTCTGATCGTATTTTTCAAAGACCACGAAGCGGTATTGTCTGCAGAATGCCTATCCCGGATAGGGCGTATCTATACTGATCCGTAGGGTCGAATTTCCTTTAGATCCAAGTGGTTGGATATTCGTACTTGGGATCCATTCAAAGATTGGGTTAGCAATTATTTCTTTGTGCAGAATGATTGGGGCCTCCAACAAAGATGGGAAAAGTTGAGGGAGCTACCTATTCCCCTTCTTATAGGAGTGGAAGACTTGTTAAGTATGTTGAAGCTTCCCGATATCGAAGCTCTTCGTTATGAGATGCGCTCTCTTAGTGGATGCTTAGACGAGGAATATTTATTCAAGGTGGGGCTATCCACTCATGCAGGGAGGTCGCATGCACAAAAGTTGAAGATATTCGCAAAAGTCCCGGAGGCCCAAAAAACTCAATCCAAGCGACCTGAGGGCGAGGGAGATTCATAGGCACTTAAGAAGAAGAAGTCGGATGAAATCTTGTCAGTTGCTGGCAAGGGTCCTCATTTTTCTCCGTCTAGGATATATATTCCAGAGGATGTTCTGAAACATAGATGCATTGATCATCGACGAGCCAAAGAGTTGGTGAGTTCACCTTCTCTCCATTTCCCTTGTATTTGTGTCTAATTTCAAGGATATTCTTTTCGCTTGTTGATTTTCTTTTTGAACAGTTCGTTGAGATGAACAAAATCTTGGATGACTGAAACAGTGAATTCGTGAAGGTCACCTTCAGGGAGAATACAAGAAGAAATACGACGGCAGAGTGAAGGAGGTGGAGATGGTGGAAAGTCAACTCGATCAATGCAGAGTAGAATTGGCGAACAAGATCGCTTCAGCTTCTTCCCAAAATGAACGGTTGGATCGTTTGCCTATACAGTTGGTGGAGGCAGAGGCAACGAACAACCAACAACTGAAAAATATGCAGATTCTTGAGGTTGAGAATAAGAAGCTCTTGAACAAATTGTCGGAGAAGATAGCTCAACTGTCACCATCTGCAGCCGTAGAGGAGTTCAAAAAATCTTACTCTTTTAAGATTTTTATCGAGGATCAAGTTCAGGAAGCTCGCAATTATTTTTATGACGTAGAGGTGCAGGATTTAGAAGTAGAGCTTATGCAGGATGGCTTCATTAAAGGCTTCAAGAAGGGCGTTCGTGCAGTGCAACGCAAGAACGGAGGGGAGATTGAGGGGTTGAATCCGAGCCAGGCTTCTGGTGATCCTTCTCCAGATTCTGGCGGTGAAGAATTGGAGAGTGATTTGAAAAAGATTTTCGCATTGGAAGAGGATGACGATGATGATCGTGAGATTCTTTAGAATTGATTTGGTGTTTTATGTGTTGCTTTTATTTCTGCTACGGTGATTGTACGCATGTTCCTGCTGTTCGTGTGTTGCTATTTATAGATGTTGCTATTTATAGATGATGTATTTGATATTTGTGAGTTTTTTTATAAATAAAAAAGATATTTTTTTCTTTTTCATATATGTTAACTCGAATGTTAAGGTAGTCTTTTTGACTTGCATGAATGCGCGAGATATCCGCTTTGGGGCACTCTAACCTATCCAAGGTTGTTAATCAAAGCACTTGCTTGATGATTTTAACCTGTGTGGAAGAGGTCGGACTAGATCCCCTTGGGATAAGTCGTCTATTGATTGAGATACAATATTAGTTGTGCATTTCTCGAATCATAAAAAAAAGCTCGAATAGAAGAGACAGTGCAATGACAAAGCAAATATCAAATTACTGTATTATATAAAACAGTATGATAATTCTCTAGTAAACTTAGGGACACGAAAAGAAGTGTTCTTCTACAACCAACATACAAAGAGTGAAAAAACTCAAAGAAAATACAAGGCATGACTATAAAGCAAAACAAACGTTACGGACGATATCACACATAACAGATAGTAATATCAATCTTCTACTGATAGTACTTGTGAAGATTGCCCACATTCCAAGTTCGAGGAAGCATTCTTCCACTGGAATCTTTCAATTTGAAGGTTTCAGGCTTGACCATAGCCGCCACCAAGTAAGGACCTTCCCATAGTGGAGAGAGCTTATTGCGTTGAGGTCCTTTTCCGATAGCTACGATGCTTCGCAGAACTAAATCCCCAATGGAAATAGTTCGAGATTATAATCTTCGATTGTAGTGACGAGCGACCCGCTGGTGGTATGCAGCGATCCTGAGTGAGGCTATATCCCTTGCCTCGGGGAGGTGGTCTAGATTCGTTCTGAGTTTTTCCTCATTCTTACTGAAGTCAAAGGTCTGAACTCTACTGCTTGGGATCCTATATCCACCGATATGACTGCTTCTATGCCAAAACAGAGGTTAAACAGAGTCTCTCCTGTAGGAGTTCTAGCAGTGGAGCGGTAAGCCTAGAGGAGATTCGGGAGTTCTTCTGCCCATAGCCCCCCAGCCTTCCCTAGGCGTGTCTTCATCTCTTTCAAAATTATTCGGTTTGTAACCTTTGTTTTCCCATTTGCTTGAGAATGGGCAACAGCCGTGTGGATGAGTTGAATATGAAAATCTTTACAGAAAGATGTAAAGATTTTTCCAGTAAACTGAGTTCCGTTATCGGTGATGACCATTGTTGGAATACCGAAGCGACAAATTATATTCTTCGATAAGAATTATTTGGCATTTTCTTCGGTAATTTTTGCTAAGGGTTCAACCTCCACCCACTTTGTAAAGTAGTCTACAGCCAGGATGATGAATTTTCGTTATCCTGTGGCTATAGGGAAGGGCCCCATTATGTCAATTTCCCACTAGGCAAAAGGCCAGGGGATTTGAAATGATGCAAGTTCTAGAGCTGGAGTATGAGTGAGATTGAAATATAATTAGCAATTTTGCACTTACATGTAAACTCAAGTGCGTTTTGTTTCAGTGTAGGCCAATAGAATCCCTACCTCATGATTTTATAAGCCAAAGCTCTTCCTCCCAGATGCTCTTCATATACTCCCGAATGAACTTCCCGGAGCACATAATCAGCTTCTAAAGGTGGGAGACATTTCAGGTTTGGTCCGGTGAAAGCACGTTTATACAACTCACCACCGATAATGGTGAAATTTGCTGCTCGTCTTCCAAGTTTTGTTGCAGCCATGGGTTCTTCAGGCAGCACCCCATCTTGCAAAAAAGACAAGATGGGATTGATCCAGGACATGTCCCTTGATTCATTGATTAACTATATGACCCAAGGACCTTAAATGCTAGGAAAGTGGATCTCCTCAATGCACTTTCTCTTATAGATGTCTCCCGATGTTGATGTTGCAAGTTTTGAAAGAGCATCTGCTCTTACATTTTGCTCTCGGAGAATATGTATGATCTGATATTCTCCTATTCGGGTTAAAAGCAGTTTTGCAATCTTGTAATATTGGGCTAGTTGTGGATTATGGATGTCGAATTCTTCCTCTACTTGGGAAGCAACTAGTTATGAATCGGTGTGGACTAGCAGGTTTTGCACTTCACAATCAATTGCTAGTTTTAGCCCAACAATAAGGGCTTTGTATTCTGCCATGTTATTTGATGCCGGAAATTTGAGTCAGAGCCCATACTCAAGAGTAATCTTCTGTGGGGAAATTAACAGAATTCTAGCCCCAGCGCTAGAATTTCTAGAGGATCCATCAACATACAATGTCCAACACGGAGAAGAAGGCAAAGTATTTGGTTGAATATCAGATGCTGGGACGGTGCATTCAATCACGAAATCTGCGAGTGCTTGAGATTTTATATCGGGTCTAGGAAAGTAGTGAATGTCGAATTCGCCAAGTTCTACAGACCACTTGACGAGCCTACCCGATGCTTCTGGTTTTTACAGAATACTTTTCAGTGGCAGATTTATGTAAACTCCTATTGAGTGGGCTTAGAAGTAAGGACGCAGTTTTCTGGTAGTATAAACTAACGTCAATGTTGTCTTATCTGCTAACGGATAATGCCCCTCCATTTTAGATAAGATTTTACTAACATAGTAGACGGGGCGTTGCGTAGCATTTTCTTCCCATACCAGGACTGAACTAATGGCCTGGGCAGAAACAGCTATGTATAGATACAACTTCTCTCAGGGCATTAGTTTAGAAAGTAGTGACGGGGAAGCCAAATACTTTCGCAGCTGTTTGAAGGCTTCATGGCATTCATCTGTCCATTGGAACCCAGAACTGCGAGCGCATCTGAGTATTTTGAAGAAAGGCAGATATTTGTCTCCTGAACGTGCCAAGAAACGTGACAACGCTGCGATTCTCCCATTCAGCCTTTGGACTTCCTTGATGTTCTTCAGCGGTACCATATCTCTTAACAATTTGATCTTTTCGGGATTGGCTTCAATTCCTCTGTGGGTTATCATAAAACCCAAAAATTTTCCAGAAGAGACTCTGAAGGCGCATTTAGCAGGGTTGAGTAGCATATTGTAACGTCTCAACAGATGGAAGCACTGCTCCAAGTCGGAGATATGTTGAGACTTATTGAGACTCTTTACCAACATTTCGTCTACGTGCACCTCCATGTTACGTCCAATAAGAGTTTTGAAAACCTTATTCATGAGGCGTTGGTAAGCTGCTCCAGTATTCTTGAGCCCGAAGGGCATCACTCGATAATAATACAGTTCTTTATCTGTTTGGAATGCTGTCGCTTCTTCATCAGTCGGATTCATCTTGATTTGATTGTAACCGGAGTAAGCATCCATAAAACTCAACATTTGATGTCCGGAGATGGTATCGACTAATTGGCCGATACGAGGATGTGGAAAGCTATCTTTAAGATTTTCAAAGATCGGTATCAAAGGAGAAAAATTGTAGGAATTTCCAAATTGGATTGGTTCAATGTTGAGCACTTATTTCTAGAGTCAAAGGAGGAGAAGTAGGAGGAACTTGGGATTCTGAAACAATTTGAAAGTGTCCCAGTCTATCTTAAGTGTTGGGCTCGAGTTTGATTGAAACTGAGGTTTAGTTTAATGGTCGATTTTATTAGAAATTTGGGATTCAATTTCTCGAAAGTTGAGGTCTTATGGCCCGAGCCAGCCTCTAAACCTAAGTCTAAATTGGGCATTTAAAAGCGCCCCGAACCTAGCTAATGCAGTACAGATCTGGTCTTACCCTGGCCTGGATTGGGGAGCCAGCTAAATCACCTAAGCGATTTTAAAATATGAGTCCGGTCTTTTAATGTTGAGTGGTAGGGACGTTATTTAAGAAAGTTATTTGAGAACGGGACAGACATCAAAAGTAGATCTTAATTGGTCCCTTAGACTTATGTTGGGTTTGATGTCTAAATAAATGCAATTAAATATTAGACTTCTTTTAATTTGTTACTAATGCGATGCATGCTAATAAACTCGATTGAATGCAAAATTGATATGTAGCAGTTTAAAAAATTTGGCTTAGAAAATAGGTTTTTCCCTAGAGATTGCATAACATCCCCTTGACAGATCGGCACCCTCATAGGCCAGGTGGTCTGCCAGAACCCGCAGGCGGGGAGATGCCTAACAAGGTTGAGAAAGTATAATATGAATGCATGAAAAACACTCGGCGAGTCCGAGCTTACTTCTTAGGACCATTTAGAGTTTCTACTTATTTTAAAATTTTTATTTAATTAAGGTAGAAGAATTTTTGACAGACCCCTAAGAGCCTAAATTCGAATTCCATGTCAAACCAAATACGACATGCAAATAAAAAGACTAGAAAAGCAGGAGTTCTAATGCGCAATCAATTAAATAAATCAATCAAATTAAATATATCAAATTGAATGTCCATAGGCAAACGCCCTTATTATTACATCACAGAATTTGCAGAAAATCAAAGTGGCAGGGCACCACTGACTACAACCCGGATTTCTGATCCTAAATTAAATGACTTTGAGATTTGAGATTCTTCTCGTTGTCTGATCCTTCTTCTTCTCACGAACATCTTGATTCTTCGATTCCGGATATCCAAATGGAAAGAAACTCCCCCTTGAACGGGGTGTTACCTTTCCTCTTTGGATATTAAAAAAAGGTATCCTAATTTGACTTCCAAATGGAAGAAGACTCTCCCCTTTAGGGATGTCTTTACCTCTTTGCAATTCAAATTGGATTAAGCAATCAAATCTCAAGTCATTTCAAAGAATTACAACCTTATTTAATCAAATTTACATTAATTTGAAATAAAAAAATCTAGTCTCGATCCTGCAAGGTTATCCTAATAATCAACAGTTCTATATGTTCAATCCCAAGCAGTTGTAATATGAAATTAAAATGCATTACTTTTAGCCACACTTGGACATGCTCTTATTATTTAAAGGGGGTCTTAAGCGCGGCAGGTACCTGTGCAAAGAGTATATATATATTTTTCATTAATTGCCCCCTTTAATTTCAGCTCCTTGTATGAGCATGGCCACCTGCATAAGATTGCACAAGTATAATTCGTCTGTAACCTAGGGGTAAGTCTAACGCACAACCAATCACAGAGTGCAGGAAGTAAGTAGACACAACAATTTTACACTAGCAAACATCATGCAATAAAAGCTCGAAAACTCGGCACACAACGGAAAAGTAAACACCGGCCTAGCCTAAAACTAGAGTTGGTTGTCCTAGCAAACCATCTATAGCCTGTGAGGTAGGTCGTGTGGTTTTGATATGTCCTAAATAGGATCATTTGATAAAGTTATTTGAGGTTCGATTGGTTGAAAGGTTTAAGAAAAATTTAGTTAGAGTTTAAATATTAATATTTTGAATCTTTTAAAATTAATTATTAATTATTTGTTGGAAACCACCTTTGTTTCACACCGAGGACGTGAAGTTTATTTTACCTTCCTTGGGGCTAAATAAATAGCCTCGTAGGCCTGGGTTACCCAGTGGTACCCGATATAATTAAGTGAATTAGATTTGATTAAGGTTTAAGTATTAATAAATTTTAATTTAAGTTGGTTGATTACTGATTTTAAGGTTAATTAAAGATTTCTGTAGTTTTAAAGTGATTTTGAGTTTTATGAATTTTTGGATTATTCTAATCATTTAATTAAAGGGTTGAAAATTGACTTTTACATTAAGCTCAAATTCTGGAAAGTTTGTATTTTATTAAAATACTAGACCTCAATATGGTCAGTTGGAAGGTAAGTACGTTGAAATCGGATTCTTCTACATTTTATTGCGAAGGTTTGAAGTTTTGGTCTAATTTTGACTTAAAGTTGACCAGTTTGTTGACTTTTTGAAATTAATGATTTTCTGGATCTTTGACATTTTTAACAAATATTAGACATTATTATGAGTTGAATGCAAGTGAGTTTAATCAATTTGGATTTTATTTGAATTAGTTATGAATTATTGAAGTTTTGGGTATTTAATGAATTTTTGAAATTGTTTCATTAAAGGCCTTGAGTTTTAATTTTGAATGATTGTAACTTTGTTCTATTATTGGTAAGAGTCGATTAAGGTTGATTAAGATTGATTTAGGCTTTCAAGGAATTTTATTTGATTTATCGTAATTTATTGATCATTAAAACTTTTAAAGAGGGAAAATATCTAAATCTACTAGTTATCTTGAGATCAATTAATGTCAAATCAAAGTGAGTTTGATCATTGGGTACATGACACTAGTTATATATGTTTGGTTTTATCCCAAAAAGGATGTATGTAGTTCTTCCTAGATTGATCTAAGTTGGCTAAGACCGGGTCCTTAATTGTTGTCCTTAGTGTCACTAGGATATAGGATAGCAATTAATGTTCTTCTAACCCTTGGACACTAGTTTACAATCACATCAACACAAACAATCATGAACAAAGTAGAAGTGCACCTAATATTCTATGGAAGGATTTTTTAATAAATCATTTGGTTATAGATCACATGACAATCTATGAACTTAAATAATTTATTATAAAGTATAGATGTATCAAATTAGGTTGAAATGATTAGGTGACATGTGTGGACATATACCAAATCAAAATCAACCCAATTTTTATAGAATAATCATGTATAAGTTGGCAATTAGTGACTTAAGTTAATATGACACTGGAAATAAATTTTAATTAAATTATACACGATTATTTTCTACACTCAATTTCAGTGAAAGGATGCCTTTGCACTACTCCCATAGAACCCTAACATGCTAAGATAGATTTTAAAGTGAATATATTATGAATTTACTAAAATCAAGATCAAATTATGATCAAGATTTTATAAATTCATAATTCAATTTATATTGCATCAAAATGGCCTAAGCAAATAGGGGGCATCAATCTCAGACTCTAAAACCCCTCTGCCAAATTTTAGATAAAAATAGTTCATATTTATTATTTAAAAATTAAAATAGGGTTTTCTGTATTATTAAAATTAATAAATAAATACTACTTAAAATAATTTTTAATTATTTTTAAAATAAAGTCCTTGAAAAGATGAACAAAACAAGCCCAAGAACTCCAAATTTGGATAAAAAATGACATTATGATAAATTTTGGAAGTTCTGGGGGTTTTCTAAATTTATTTAAATGTTTTAAATAGCCAGTCAAACGGTAGCGCTGACCGGGACACGCGACGCACACGGAGACGGCCATGTGGACGACGGCGGTCATGCGGGGCCCTTCACTTAAATAGATCAACAAACTTTAAGACCGTTGGATCCATCAAGGCCAGGATCCGACGACTGTGATCAATCCCGCGGTATCAGATTTGATCTGGGACGATCGGACGGTCGTCCAAGATGCCATGGTTTGGACAGACGGCCAAGATTCTGTCCGCTAACAGTCTGGCTAGACCGTGATCAAAGTGAGGCTTAAACCGGGTTTAATCACAGCCGTTGATCGTGAAAATACGGATCCAATGGCTAGCGACACCGTCTTCAACCTCCATCCAAACTGAAAACCCTAGGGATATTTTTGTTTTGTTCTCTCAAGATACTGAACCAGATGACTTAAAATTTTGAGCAGAGATGTATTAAAGTCTAGTGAGTAATGGGGAGTTATTTATAAGTGCTTTGATGCAATATTGAATGAGTTATTTAAGAACCTAGAAAACAAACTAGGGTTTAAGATTTATCACCAAAAGATAGATCGATTTGGTTGATTTTATCACGGTTGAACATGTAGACTGTCCACGTGTTGATCTCCTTCAGGCTTCAATCTTGGAGGATCGCTGGAAACGGAGTTGGAGGAGTTTGGACGGAAGTGGCTCTCGGTCAAGCTTGATTTCGCCGCCGACAGCTTCAAAACACCTAGGATCGATAGGGAAATCAAGGTTAAGCTCAATGGAGTCAAAACGAAATCATAAAAGCTGTGGGGGAGCTCTGGAATGCAAGATACCTTGGAATGAGTGGGATCCGTTCCTCTTGCCTATTCACGGGTTTGGAGTCTAAAGGGACGGTGGGGATCGATCATGGAGAGTGCTGGGATGATGAACACCTGTCCCAGACGGTTAGGGGACAGGAGGAGCGGCTGCCTCAGGTGAGAGTGACCTGGGGTCGTTCTCAAGCATAGGGGGAACATTGGGTTGTGTAGCTCGGGTCTAGGGATAAAACAGACGGCTGGGATGAGTTAGGCAACCCTTAAGAATGTTCCAGACTTGAATTGAACTGCTGGATTTACCTGAAATGGGAAGGGGAAAGAGTCTAAATGGGTTTGACCGGGTTGACCATTTAGAGCTCATTTGAACTCTTGGACGAGCTAGGGAGCATGCCAAGGCTCGGGCTGGGTTGGATTAAATCCAGAGATGTTTTTAGAGTCAGTTCTACGAGCTGGATGGGGCTTGTATGAGCTGGGTAATTTGGTTGAATGAATAAGGTTCATTTGAGGTCTTTGTTGACTGTTTGACCAGTCAACTTATCAGACCTTGATGATGTGGAGTTGGGAAAAGATTAATTTGATATTAGCATCAGTGTCTAAGAGTTTAAGGAAGTGATGTTGGTGATTAAGTGAGTTATGTGGAATGAGATTAAGTTTGACCAAACATAATGAGTTGACCAAGTCTAACTCATAAAGATTTGAGTTATAGGAGTATTGAATGTGTTTAGAGCATGCAATTAAGGAATATTGAAGTGTTCAAAGGTTTGATTTGACTATATGGAGCAATTTGAGCCAGATGGGTCGAGTTTGACTACACAAATGGTTCTTTAAGCCTTAAGTTAACTGGTTGACCAGTCAACCCAATCAAGGGTTTATGGAATTGCATCTAGGTAATCCAAATGGGCTGATTGGGTGGATTGGAGGGTGATTCCAAGAGTCATGTATGTCAATTGAATCAAGAAATCTTAATGGGCCCTTAATGGGTTTTTAGGCCAAAACTGGTTGACTTGGTCAACCAGCTGGGTTCAAGGGCTAGAAATAGATTCAACAGATTCAGAATATCATCCTGAGTCTACTGGATGTGGTCCCAGGGTTTGGAGGGGTCAATTTAGTCAAAATCCCTATTTGAACCCTTAAGCGTCTTCTCGGATCAACCTTGTTGACTTGGTCAACCAGGTTGACTCAAGAGTTAGGAATGGGTCCGACAAGTTTGAAATGACATTTGAAACTTGCTGCAAGTGATTGCATTCAATTCAGAGTTCATTTGGTTTGAAATGCCTGTTTGGTGTACTTTGGTCATTTTGGGCTCATGGCCACTAGGGGCTGAAATGAGTCCAGAAAAACATAGTTTATTGATCAACATATCAAGATTAATAGTTTGGAAGTGACTAGAGGCTTTGGTGAAGTCTCTAGGGTCAGAATCTTTAAGGTGACAGGTCTAGTGGCATAGGCTGTAAATATTTGAAGGTTTTACATCCTTTGGATTTCAATTCAGATTCTGGGTTAGAGACATCAGAATGGGCTCAAAATTGGAGGGTGACCTCTAGAGACATGTATTATCACTTTGTAAGTGATAGACTCTCAATCAGAGGCCATTTGACTGGGTTTTGAAATGTTTCAAAAATCTTTAAAAAAAGGTCTTTAGGATAGGGCCTTAAGACTTTGGATTTGAGTCTGGTTTTCTGGATTTGGAATGGATTTCAAGTTTGAATGATTAATATTGAAGTATCATTTACAATCATGTGATGATTGTTAATGAATGGATAGGGTCAAAGCTAGATTGAAGTTTGGATCAAAGTCTAGATTGAAATTTGGATTCTCAAGTGGATTGAATCAAAATTTGGATATGTTTGAAACTTGAATTAATTTGGATAATGAGTTGAATGAAGTTTGAGATTTGAATTAATCAAGGGTGGGGATTAACTTGAAGTTGGAGTTGATCAAAGGTAGGGATTAATTTGAGGTTGAAGTTGATCAAAGGTAGGGATTGATTTAAGGTTGGAGTTGATCAAAGGTAGGGATTGATTTGAGTCTAGATTGGTCCTAAGATCTAGAGGGGTTCTAAGATCTAGGATCTAAGAGAATCCTAAGCTCTAGAGTAGGCCCTAAGGTCTGGCTCTAGGAAAGGATCTTAAGGTCTAGAGTGGATCCTAGGATCTATAATTAATCTGGAGTTTGGAAGGGCCTTAGTGACTTCATAAAAAAATGAGGTCAACACAGGAGCAACCTTGCGCTTTCCAGTAAATTGTTCAAACTATTTCCTATGGGCTTTTATGGCCTCGTCTGTCGAGATTTGAGCTTCTACCTGGAGAATTAAATCGGCGTATGAAGGAACAGTGTCGCCCATAAGTGCCGAATAGAAAGGGCCAGGGCGAAGGCCTCCAAGGAAGACCCCTCTCAACAGTTCATGATCTACTCTTGAGATTTGTCGAGCTTTAGTGGAGAATCGCTAAAAATACTCCTTTAAAGATTCTCCTTCATTTTGGCGGATTCCTGAGAGATGAGAAGAATCCTTAGCAATTCTTCAATTAGCTATGAATTGCTTGACAAAAACTTTTGCAAATTTTATAAATGAGGGGATCGTTCCTAATGGAAGCGAGTAGAACCACGTGTGAGCCTGTCCTTTGAGGGTGGTAGTAAAGACTTGGCAGAGGAGAGCGTCTGAGGCTCGCTGAATGTGCATAATGGTTCTGTAGTGGTCGATATGCTCGTACAGATTCGACGTTCCGTCATAAGACTCGTGTTGGTGGAATTTTGAAAAAACATATTTTAAAAATATTAGTTTTCTTTGGGGATTTT
>NW_021364667.1:0-341 GCF_001605985.2 Dendrobium catenatum | reverse complement strand
TTCAACTAGAGAAATATACGAGGACAGTCTACAAGTGCAACAAGCCCAAGATCTACTGGATCCACCGTGTGGATCAAGGTATATCGCAAACCCTAGTTAGAAACACCTAGGTCTAATTAACGTTCGTAATATCACATTTTTAGATTTTGAAATTAGTCCCTTAAGAATGCTCTTCATCCCTAGAGTCTACGTTTAAAATTTTGTTCGATTTAATCAACCCAATCGTGAGAATGAGCCAAAATAATGAGTTAGGGCATGAGTTCAAGGTATCAGACGCCTAGAGTTGATCTCAACCATTGATCTCGTGATCAACAGTTAGAATCGTGTCGTTCCGTGGTTCG
>NW_021364666.1:0-503 GCF_001605985.2 Dendrobium catenatum | reverse complement strand
GGGGAGGCAGAGGGCAGGTAAGGATTTGATTTTTTTTCTTTTTTTTTTGTTTGAATACGGGAAGGGTCAACATTATGCTATCTCTACCTCTTATTCATCTTGGTCCTCCTAGATCATTCAGGAGGGAAAACTATGTGGTTTACCAAAACGGAAGGAGATCTCAATTTCTTCTTGTATAGGAAAACCAAAGGCAAAAAAAAAAATGCAACTTCATCAGAGAACTCACAACTCTATTAGGCACTTTCTCCAAGCCTCCTAACATTGTTGGGGCTGTAATATCTCATTTCAAGAACCTGTGCAACCAGCCCACCACTTATTTGAATTATACCTCCCTATTGGCTAAATTTCACTAGAGAATTCACAGCTCCATTGGCAATTTCTCCAAGCCTTCTAATCTATGTTGCACCGATACGGATACGGCGACACGGATACGACACGATACGGGTACGGGACACGTCAATTCTTTAAAATACAGGATACGGGTACGGCGCGGACACGACATC
>NW_021364665.1:0-261 GCF_001605985.2 Dendrobium catenatum | reverse complement strand
CCCCACGCCAAACTTAAAAAGCACTTGAATTGTTTTTATTTTGTGTTGGGAAGGTTTTGGTAGATCGTTCATGTAGGACTTTATGTGTAGTCTCATTGGAAAGTTTTATAAGTCTTTTGGGGATTCATGGTCCTACGATTGGCTTTGGGTTGAAAGATTCCTTTGTGTCTTTGTTTGTTTGAAGTTAATGATCTTGTTTATGTGTGCAGTTGTCTTTCTTCTCACTTGCACTTATTTTTTAGATGGTTTTGGATCAGTGGG
>NW_021364664.1:0-311 GCF_001605985.2 Dendrobium catenatum | reverse complement strand
CGACATTTCAGCAACCTATAATAAAACTTGTAGGGATTAAAATCAATCTAACTTCTGTTGCACAAGAAATACAATTTTATGAAAAAAAATATGTATATATATGTATATATTTCATCTAGAGATGGAAGGAGAAGTAATCCCCATCGGAGTAGTCAGAAATCTGTTTGCTCTAGAAAAATCTGTTAACGAGTGTGAATCTTGCTCTAACGATTTTAAGGTTCCCTTTAATTTTTCTGAAGATAGATTGAGTTTAATATTAAATAGATTTCCCCTTAGAGTAACGTCAGAGTTTATTTAAATTTAGGTTTTAC
>NW_021364663.1:0-383 GCF_001605985.2 Dendrobium catenatum | reverse complement strand
AAACCTGCAGAAAAAGCAAGATATGTTGGGCAACATGACGCTATATTTATCAGAACCATAAATTATAAATATAATCACAAGCTCATCATAATATTACAATCACAAAGTTCACAAGTAATAATATAATTTTGAAGTTTTCAATAAACTTTGCAAAGTAACAATCATCATTATGAAAATAATTATCTTATAAATCAATAAATTTTACAAAGTAACTAAATCTTAAATGCTTAGTAAAATGATTATGGAGTAATCAACAAACATAACTAATATTTTATTCAACAAAGTAGCTGCACACATAACATAAAAAACATTTATTCAATTTTCTCTATTGGTTAAACACTCTTATTTTTGTGTTAGCACTTATACCCTTAATTATCTCTAGA
>NW_021364662.1:0-300 GCF_001605985.2 Dendrobium catenatum | reverse complement strand
ACCGTCGTACTTTTATACTCTTCCCAGTGTTGGCAGAGAACCATCCATCCTTTCACACTCTCCCGGTGTAGGCAGAGAACCCTCCGTCCTTTCACACTCTTCAGTGTAGGCAGAGAACCCATCGTCATTTCACACTCTCCCAGTATACACAGAGAACTCGTCTTCCTTTCATACTCTCCAAGTGTAGGCAGAGAACCCTTCACCGTTCACACTCTCCAAGTGTAAGCAGAGAACCTTTCGTCTTTTCACACTTTCCAAGTGTCGGTAGAGAACTGGATCTCCTTGACAGATCTTCTCATA
>NW_021364661.1:0-273 GCF_001605985.2 Dendrobium catenatum | reverse complement strand
ACTTGTCCGGATGAAGGTAATTATGACTGTCTCGGTTTTTAAAAATACAAAGTTTTTTCAAGTTTTTTGATTAAATTTATATTTTCGTTATCAAAAAATGAGAATAACTTTGCACTGAAAATGCTTTACCGCTTAACTTTTTATATGTTATAGAGACTAAGATTATAAAAATTATTAATATTTTCTGAAATAATTTTACTAAATATTTTTAAAATTGTGCAATTTCAATTGAATAAAAATAAAATGGATGCTAAAAAATGTTACAATTATTAT
>NW_021364660.1:0-208 GCF_001605985.2 Dendrobium catenatum | reverse complement strand
TCAACAACGTTCAAACTCCCACCTTCCCTTTCACGGTATACCTCGCGAAAATGAATATGAAGAAAGTGAGAACCAACTAAGTGACAATCTTGCTAAAAAATTTTAGATTCCACATATTTCTATCATCTAGCATTTAAAAAAATTTCAATTCTATTGCCCTCTACCTTTATCACATTTGCATGCAAACACCAAAGTATACCACCCCTCT
>NW_021364659.1:0-216 GCF_001605985.2 Dendrobium catenatum | reverse complement strand
AGTTTCAAGAAACGTGTGGGTTATTTTCCTAAATTGCATCTTATCCCTCTATGTGTGTAGCCCTTGATAGAATCCTTCTTACTTTTCGACTGTCTGTGTGGCCACAACAATTTATTTCTACCACACGATGTTTTAAACGAAGAGTATAAGGCTGCCCTTAGGGGCGATACACTAATACGTCGTAGGGGTATTTGTATTTACGTCTGTGCACACCGA
>NW_021364658.1:0-224 GCF_001605985.2 Dendrobium catenatum | reverse complement strand
TGTGAATGTGTAAAGTGTTTCTTTTTTTTTTTTTTGAAAAAGAAAAAGTTTAGTGTGTGCCCTTTGAATGGTAAAATGAAGTTTGATTGTTGGAGAATAAAAAAAAAATGTTCATTTTGAAAAGGTAAAACTTGTGAGTGTGAGGATGTTTAAATGTAGAAATGTAATGGAATTTGTGTATTTTTTAGGAAAGGGAATTGTGGAGATTTGAAGGGTAAAATGTA
>NW_021364657.1:0-469 GCF_001605985.2 Dendrobium catenatum | reverse complement strand
TGGTAAGTCGTACTCCTTTTTAGCACCGTCCCCTGCAGTATGAACAATTCTTTCCAGAAATGGCTGAGGAACACTTTATCTCTGTCTGATACTATTGCCTCTGGCACTCCGTGTAGTCTGACTATCTCCCTGATGAAAATTGCCGCTACTATCACCGCAGTGTATGGATGGCGTAGAGAAATAAAGTGAGCATATTTGCTCAATCGATCCACTACCGACAAAATCACAATGAATCCCTCAGAGCGGGGTAGCTCATCAATGAAGTCTATAGATATCTCTGAAAGTTCATTAGGGATGTTAGGCCCTTATGAACTGGCCCAAGGCTAATAAAGAGAAAGGTGAATTAGAAATGAAGAATCTTTAAATCAAAACACAAACCAAAACCAATATCACCACAATAAAAACCAAATGCGGAAAAAATTAAATGCGGAAATAATAAAGAAAGAACACACCGGATTTATAGTGGTTC
>NW_021364656.1:0-254 GCF_001605985.2 Dendrobium catenatum | reverse complement strand
TGTCCGCCGGTGCTGGAGGAGACGAGGGGGAGGTGGCGGATGATATGGCTGTTGTTTGAGCCATTTGAGAAACCAGAGGATCTTTAGGCTCTTGATACCATGTTGAATACACCAGACCAAGAAGTGGAAACCAGAGAGCGAAACAGAGAAAGAAACTAAGCTTTATTATTGTTATCTTTAATCGTATTGTACAATGTTCTATTTATAGGAAAATGACAGCAAGAAAGTACAGAGGCCTAGTCTAACGGTCTTTA
>NW_021364655.1:0-273 GCF_001605985.2 Dendrobium catenatum | reverse complement strand
GCTTAGAGGTGTATTTCTTGGAGGACTCCGCCCAGGCTCCTTCTACTCAGCACTCATGCGAGATACGGTCCATTCATATGCGGATCTAATCCATCGAGTAGAGGCTCAAATCTCTGCCGATGATGCCATCAATGCTCATAGAAAGCAATTTGAGCAGACGACCGGGAAGCATAAATATCCCCCAGGGACGGAGAATCCCCCCTCACAAAGAAAGAAGCAAGGAAACTACAATTTTCCTCCTCGACCCTCACAACCGCGACGAGAACCTCGCCA
>NW_021364654.1:0-259 GCF_001605985.2 Dendrobium catenatum | reverse complement strand
ACTAAATTGAAATCATATCAATACAAACATGAACAATAGTGCACTAAATCTATGAGAAGCATGAATTGATAAATTTCCAAGCATTAGGATTAAGTAATAAACTTACTACTTGAAAATTCAATCAAATGACAATGATGGTACTATTGCTTTTCAAACCATTGAACATTCCCCATTAAATCCATTTGATCATGACAAAGCTCTGTTTAAGACTTCCAAAGAATGTTTGAATAGATGCAAATGAATTTAGTTTTATTTAGAG
>NW_021364653.1:0-860 GCF_001605985.2 Dendrobium catenatum | reverse complement strand
TTTTATACATGTCATTTTCTAGAAGGGAAATAAAAAAATAATTTGAAGATTGAAAAACTTGAAAATCTTTGAATTGAAAATTTATTTTCTCCTCCACTTTAAATGATCTTTATAACTTACAAATATTTCACTAGGGATTATGTTTTTATATCGGATCATTATATGTGAGGAAAACAAAAGGGGAGTAATTTGATCATCTTTGATAAGTAAAGACTTAACAAAGCATCTCGACCACACGAAGGAGCAATGCAAGATTTTATTTAAAGATTGATTCTATGATTGAATTTGTCTAGAATAACTCAAAGAAAATCGTATGAATTTTCTAGAGTCCTCATTTGCATGTTCTAGGAGAACTAAATGCAACATGATAAAATTTTCCTTAGAAAATTTTAACTTTTGCATGAGTTGTTATAGAACAAGGAGAATATTTGAGCATCCTTTACAGTGAAAGCACTAAGGAATATCAAATACTCATAATGATTGAGAAAATTTTGATTTTCATCACAAAGTGAAAGATTTATTTTTTATTTGATAATTCTCTTATAATATTTGAAAGTGATCGTTTAAGTTTTAATCATCTTAACCCAATGAAAATGACAAATGGGAAAAGATTCAAAAACTCAACGAAGAATTGGTTGACTCCTCCTAAATTAAATAGTTTGAATATGACCATAATGAGTTTAATCAAAATATCCAAAACTTAACAATTTTCTTTAAAGAAAAATGTAGTTTCAAAGATTTTGAATTTCAATGCTATAGAAAGATCCTTTAATGGGGATAGAGTTGTTTAGACTCTAACATCCGATTCTAGTTTATGGTAAAGTGAAGATATATCTTGAATTGAATTTTATATCTATTTG
>NW_021364652.1:0-377 GCF_001605985.2 Dendrobium catenatum | reverse complement strand
AACTGGGAGGCCATTAGAGAGGAAAGTGCTAGAGATAAAGGTTTGGAAAAGATCAGGACATAGTTACTGAAAGAAGGGGATAGACACCCAGGATATTCAATGGAGGGAGACAAACTGCTATACCAAGGGAGATTTGTGATGCCCCATGCCTCGATCCACATCCCAAACTTACTCTAGGAGTTTCATGGAAGCGCAGTGGGGGGCATTCAGGCGTACAAAAGACATACAGGAGGTTAGCGGCAAAACTGCACTAGAAAGAGTGAGATCTGCCAACGGAATAAGTACCTGGCTATGTCACAAGGAGGATTACTGCAACCGTTAGCTCTACCAGGAAGAGTGAGGGAGGAGATCTCCATGGACTCTATAGATGGGTTGCC
>NW_021364651.1:0-209 GCF_001605985.2 Dendrobium catenatum | reverse complement strand
ATTTGTAGGAATCCTTTATTGTTAATTAGGAGGATTATGAGGGAGAGAGGATCATCTTGAATTTGAATGTAATTTGAGATCTAGGGTTTTCTGGCTTGGGCTCTTGGCGTTGCCGAAGAAGATCGGAGAGTTGTTCTTCCTCTCGAATCGAAGAACATTGTATCTTGCTTTAGCTTTGATCATCTACTAGTGGAATATAAGTCCATTGA
>NW_021364650.1:0-279 GCF_001605985.2 Dendrobium catenatum | reverse complement strand
GTAGCTTGATGCTCATATAAGTACTGAAAGAGACCAAGATGCTCATTTAAGTACTGAAAGAGACTTGGTCTCCTCTCTCCATTTTTGCGGAGTCCGAACGTAGAAAATCTTCTGGATTATTATGTATCTTATACATAAGCTTTGTCTACGTTCTGTATATTTATTATATATTTATAAATATATAGTAAATAAACAGCAAATAATTAGTTGTGAAGATTTGCATACACATAGCATACGTAATAAGTTCAAGAAGATCCTCTATATTCGAATTCTAAATAG
>NW_021364649.1:0-332 GCF_001605985.2 Dendrobium catenatum | reverse complement strand
CGCTCTGATACCACTTGAAAGTTCGTTAGGGATGTTATAGAACTGGCCCAAGCTAACCAAGAGGGAGGGGGGGGTGAATTGGTATTTTAAAATTTCTTTTCACAAAGAATAAAAATCGTATAAACCAAAATCACACCACAAAAATAAATGCGAAATTAAAAATAAAAACACGGAAATTTATAGTGGTTCGGTCAACTCGACCTACGTCCACTCCTTGGAGGCACCCTCCAAGTATTGGACTACAAAAATGCGACTCTCCTTTAGCCCCCACAGCTAGGCGGAGAAGCCCTCACATGAACCTCCTTTTTTTCACCCCGGCAAGGCAGAGAACC
>NW_021364648.1:0-305 GCF_001605985.2 Dendrobium catenatum | reverse complement strand
AAGTACAAAAATTTTAAAAAAATTTAATTTTTGTACTAACAACTTATTTTAAGAAGCAGGAAGAAAGCAATCCCAAACAAAACCTTAATGTTGAACAAGATAAATAATCTAAATTTGTTCAAACCTTTTTTGAAGCATGCTCAAGCCATAACCTAATGATTCAAACCTTATTCAAATAGTTTTTGAACGATGCCAAAAAAATAGTTCTTTTCTTATTTGGGTACAAATTGGACATGCTCAAACTATGTTAGTACCTAATTAAAATAAGATTTGAAGCTTATTTGAATATGCTCGAACAATGTTCA
>NW_021364647.1:0-920 GCF_001605985.2 Dendrobium catenatum | reverse complement strand
GCTTTTTTTTATTAAGTAAATACATTCCCATTAATACGACTAATCATACACTCACTCGCGCTGGCCCTCATTGAGGTGATCTGCAACGCGTGTTTTGGATCCACGAGTATTGCTACTTTATTAGTACGGCTGAGCTCTTCACATTTGTGTTTGACAGTTCACATTAAATTATTTTTGACGTGAATTATTATTTTTTAAAATAAATTTCATATGCATTATATAAATAAGATTTAAATCCAATTTTTTTATTGACAGTACATCTCCTAACTAACATATCAAATAAGCTTTATTTTGACGTAGATCAAATATGTGCGTAAAATATAGACCGATTTATATTATCAAATTAGTTGTAGACCGATATTAGTCGGGCAATAAGTTCTCATGAATTGATGATCTTTGATCTAAAATTAGGGTAGGGAGAAGAAAAAGCAGACTACTTTGGCGTTGGGAGCTTCGCCGCTTATTATAGGGATTTTGGGTTATGATTTAGGCTTCGTTTGTAACAGTTTTTTTCTACTTCCTAAAGCGGCTTTTTAGTAAAAAAAGAAAATTTTAATACTAAAAAGTTGTTTTGAAAAGTAATAAGAAAGCCGTCCCAAACGAAACCTTAGTCTTGAGATGTGTAAGTATATGATTTAATTTATTTAAATTTTTTTTTAATGATGTTATTTTGATTAAGTTTTTATCATGATGAGGTTTAATTTTTTACAATTTAATCTGAGATATGTGTGATACAAAATGTGATTAATTATTTAAGTATGATAATTATCTCAAAATAAACTTAAATTAATTAAAATTCTTTTTGATCCCATTTGGTCTGTTAGTTAAAAGGAAGAATAATTTCAAAACTTGTTAAAAAAAAAAATCTCATTTTCAATTGCCTATTAGACGCATTTTCTTGAAGTTTGATAATATCAGAA
>NW_021364646.1:0-277 GCF_001605985.2 Dendrobium catenatum | reverse complement strand
TAGTAGATAGGATATCATGTTTATTGTGTGTCTTTGTACTAGACTCCAAGATGAACTCAAGGAATCCCATGTAATTCTAGTTTAGAGAAATCTTAGATACATTTTAAGCAACCAAAACTTATGATTTTGATGATAAGAAATATTATTTGGTTTTTATTTTGGTTCTTTTGAAATTATTTTTTGATATTTATTTTATTCACACTAACATTTCAGGTATGTTGTACATTGTACAAAAGGCTTATCTCAAGACTGGGAAAAGAGTTTGTATTTTGATTTA
>NW_021364645.1:0-239 GCF_001605985.2 Dendrobium catenatum | reverse complement strand
CTAAGGCGTATTGGTTGTCACATGGAGAGGATGATCTTGACTTCCTGTTTGCCAAGATCAGAGCTAGAGCCAATAAGAACATGATTAAAGAGCTTGCTTCTGAAACTGGTATCCTTACCACCCATTCTGAGATTTCTAAGGCTCTTGTGGACCATTTCCAGTCTCTTTTTAATGCACCGGCCCCTCCTCTTCAGAATTCTTTCAACATTCCGACTGGGAACACTGTCCCTTCTAATGCT
>NW_021364644.1:0-229 GCF_001605985.2 Dendrobium catenatum | reverse complement strand
TAAATATTTAATAAATTACATAATAAATAAATGTTTCGTTATTAGTACTACGGAGCGGTGACTACACCATTATCGCATTTCAAAGAAGGTCAGTTCAAATTGGTCATTTTGGTTGTGGACGCCAACAAGAGATTTGGTTGAGGCAATAAAGGTAAGGAAGAGTTGTGCCAGTCTCAAGTGATAATTGAGAGAGATTACTTTGTGGTGAATGTGATGAGTAGAAACAAGC
>NW_021364643.1:0-750 GCF_001605985.2 Dendrobium catenatum | reverse complement strand
GCGGGTGGTATTATTCGTGACTCTTTTGGTGATATCAGGGCTGCTTTTGCTGCCCCTTTATAGCAAGTTGATGTTATTACGGCTGAGCTTAATGCTTTATTTCTCGGCCTAGAACTGTGTTTAAAATTTGGTTTTACCTTTGTTCGGATTGAAGTGGATGCTATTCTTCTTGTCCAATTCATTAGGGATGGTGTCACTGGTAATTCTCAAAAATTTGATCTTATTAGGAAAATTAAGACTTTTTTGAACTTGATGAATTTCTACATTTCGCATATTTACCGGGAAGGTAATGTCTGTGCTGATTGGTTAACTAATAAAGGTTTTTCTCTTAATGGCTATGAGGAGTTGGATATTCTCAACTTAGTTCATTCTTTTAAGGGAACGTTTCTCGTGGATAAGGTTTGTATGCCTCATATCAGTTATGGTTGATCATCTTGGTTTTTTTCGTGTTGCTTTGTTTTTTTCTGGTATGCTGCAGCTGGGGTTTATGGTATTACTCTATATTGTCTGGTGGCAGTTATCCTTTTGTTGGTATTTTATTTCCTGTTTAAGATTTACGGGATTTCTCTGGGTGGGATTTTGGTGGACTGCTCGTCTGAGCAGTTATATTCCTTCCCCTGGATGTTAAATTTAGATATTTCTGGGAGTGTTTTGGGTCATGCTATGTATTCTTACTTTGATAATCTGGGAGCTTTTGGGGTTCTGGTTATTAAGCCTGTTTTGGGTGTTGATGCTTATGTCAATATTAAG
>NW_021364642.1:0-821 GCF_001605985.2 Dendrobium catenatum | reverse complement strand
GAGATCAAGTTCATGCATTAATGCCAATCACAGCCAATCTGGTCCTTAAAATGCTAAAAGTGTTAAAGGCCAGTGATTTAGTAAATATGTCAGCTAGTTGATTCTTAGTCGCCACATGGTGTAACTCACTGTCTCCCTTAGTCACTTAGTGTCTAATAAAGTGATGCCTTATGTCAATGTGCTTAGTCCTTGAATGTTGGATAGGATTCTTAGAAATGTAGATAGCACTAGTGTTGTCACAAAGAACTGAGATTGTTCCTACGGGTAATCCTAAATCCAGTACTTGTTATTTTAACCGAAGGACTTGGGCCACACAACTTCCTAAAGCAATATACTCGGCTTCAGTAGTGGAAAGAGCAACAAAGTTTTGCTTTCTACTAGACCTAGAGACTAAAGGCTGTCCTATGAAATGTTAAGTTCCAAAAGTGCTTTTTCTAGCCACCTTATATCCTGCAAAATCAAAATCAAAATATCCAATAATCACAAAAGAAGTGCTGTGCCTGGGGTACCAAATTCCTAAGTTTTGGGTCCCTAAAAGGTATATAAGAATTCTCTTAACTAAAGTCAGGTGGGATTCCTTAGGATCAGCTTGAAATCAAGCACAAAGATAAATGTTAAACATTATATCGGGTTTTCTAACAGTCAGGTAAATTAGAGATCCAATCATACCTCTGTACTTCTTTTGATCAACAGATTTTCCATTTGGGTTTTTGTCCAACTAAATTCCTGAGGACATGGGAGTATTAATTTTCTTGGCTTTGTCCATTTCATACTTCAAGATGTTCTTTATATATTTTGATTGATTCAAAAAGGTTCCATCA
>NW_021364641.1:0-476 GCF_001605985.2 Dendrobium catenatum | reverse complement strand
TAAGGAGGTTTTCTGCATCCTCGACAAGTGGGGCTTCGGGCTACCTATCATTAACTCCCTCGATGAGCTGCTCGAGGTGCTGCACGGTATTGCTAATGCGAACCCGACCCTGGGACAAATTTACTGCTACACCGTCTATCAGGTGTGGAGGGCTAGAAATGAGTTTAAACTTAGGAGGTCTTGCCGCCCTCCTTCTATCATCGCGGCGACGGTTCTTTCTCTGCTGCCTAAACCTTACCGGATGCCAATTCTGGAGCAATGGAGTACTTCTCAGCCCTCGGGACTGCCTTCTCATTTGCTTTGGTGCCCCCCACCTCCAGGTTGGCTGAAGTTTAATGTTGACGCCGCTTTGAAACCGTCCAACCAGGCGGGTATTGGTATTGTGGTCCGTAATTTCGAGGGGACGTTGATCGCGGCTGCCGGCGTTGGGTTCGAACACTGGGATCCTCTCCAAGCGGAAGTCAGGGCGGCGGCTC
>NW_021364640.1:0-370 GCF_001605985.2 Dendrobium catenatum | reverse complement strand
CACCGGTTACCCCCAACTTACCCCAAGAGAAAATGCGAGCAGACCATAGTAGCCGGATCTCGTTCCTCAGAGAAAAAATTCCCAAGCAAAATTGCGTAACAAAAACACGAGAGAGAGAGAGAGAGAGATAGAAGAAAAAGAATAGAGAGAAAGAGGGAGAGGGAGAAAGGAGAGAGAGAGTGAGAGAGAGGGAGAGAGGTAGAGAGGGAGAGAGAGATGAATAATAGAGGGAGTGGAGAGAGAGAGAGAGATAGAGAGGAAGAGAGGAGAGAAAGGGAGAGAGAGTGAGATAGAGAGAGATCAGAGACAGAGGAATGAGAGAGACAGAGATGAATAAGAGAGGGAGACAGAGAGGAAGAGGGAGAGAGAG
>NW_021364639.1:0-992 GCF_001605985.2 Dendrobium catenatum | reverse complement strand
GGAACAAGCAATGCCGGCACTGCACATGGACTTAGACTGGGTTGGATGAGTTTTTGTCGTAGCAACGCCTCCACCATTTCCTACAGCAATTCATGCTCCTTTGGGCTCATCCTATAATGCGGAAGATTCGGTAGGTTTGCGCCAGGAACTAAGTCGATTTGATGCTGAATCATTCGCAGTGGAGGTAATTCGGGCGGTAGCTCATCGGGCAAGATGTCCTTGAATTGATTGATCAGTTCCATAAGTGCTGGCGGTTGAACAGTGGGTGGAACAGGTGTGGGAATGTCGTTCACTACTAAGGCATACAAGCAGGAATGTTGTTCCGAGAGAAAAACAGCACCAGAAACGATATTGAGGACAGCCTTGCCTTTACTGGATGCATCACTGGTTGCGGAATTGTGGGGTAGTAGGCGAAGTTTACGTCCTTTCCACTCGAATGAGTAGGTATTTTGGCGGCAATCATACACAGCCCCATTGTCATAATGCCACGGACGGCCCAAGATCAAATGGCAGACGTCCATCTCGAGAACATCACAGAGGACTTCACAAGTGTAACTCTTTCCCACAGAAAAATTAATTTTACACATGTCTGTAACAGGTATCTCAATTCCTTTCTTGACCCGACTAATTTTATACGGATGGGGGTTTTTCGTGGTTTTAAGTTGTAAGGCTTGTACCAACGATCGGGACACCATGTTTTCAGTGCATCCATTATCAATTAGAAGTTCACATACCCGTCCTCCAATAATGCATCGTGTGCGGAAAATTGCGTTCCGTTGAGACGTCACGGGTTGGCGGGGTGCTAAGAGTAACCTTTCTAATATACATATAACAAGCTCTCCCTCATCTGGTGCCAGCTCCTCTATGCAATCATCATAATCAGCGGGGATGCGGTCCTCTGTGTCATCAACATCGCCTTCCACTAATTGAAGCTGTGGTCTTGTTGGGCACTCGTTAGACTTGTGCCCAGGTTGAAAACAGCGAAAACATTT
>NW_021364638.1:0-496 GCF_001605985.2 Dendrobium catenatum | reverse complement strand
TCTATTATAAAATAATTATATATATTTTAATATTTATATTGGTGTTTTTTATATTGCAATTAGTCAGCTCTGGTTAGTAATAATTTGGTTGGTAGTGATCTAATTACAAAGGCATATTTGCTATTAAGAAAGAAATGAATAGTAAGAAGAAATAAAAATGAATAAAGGGAAAAGGGATGTAATTCTTCCACTTTAGATTTTAGGGCTAGATATTCAAGAGAGCTATGAAGCTTAAAGAAATCAAGAGCTCCATCCAAGCACCATTGCTGGTGAATCCTTACTTCTTGGAAACCACAACAAAAGTTTAACAAGTTAATCCTCATCAAACATCCACCTGACCATCGATGGTAATCCTCCGCTTGACCATCACCCCTTTATATGGCCACCACCATTGGGTCTCTGCTTGATCGATGTCATATATACTAGGATTATTATGCTAATAATAAAGTTCATAATGTGAACATACCAAGGAACACACAATAAAGATAATACAAAT
>NW_021364637.1:0-242 GCF_001605985.2 Dendrobium catenatum | reverse complement strand
ATATAAAGATTTCAAAAAAAAAGAAGAAAGAAAAAGGAAAGAAATAAAAAAAATGTGTCTTTGCCGTCGTCACCAACCCTCGCGCAGGTATGACTTCCTAAACTTTTAGAACCCGTTCTCGGCGCTTGCAACACGGCGAACAACCACCTATGCACGCTTTTCTCTAGCGTGGTAGAAGGGAATTCGTTGTGATGTTTACGACAGGGCGGGGAATCACAAAACCCCATTTTTTACGTTAGCAG
>NW_021364636.1:0-1424 GCF_001605985.2 Dendrobium catenatum | reverse complement strand
TTTAAGGGTCAAACCATGACCCTTAAACTTAAAAATTAGGGGAAATGCCCTTGAATAACTTAAAATGGGGAGATAAAATTTGGACATGTCAGGAACATGTTCAATTTCAATCTCCCAAAATTTTAGACCTCGTGGGTTTGTATTTAAAAGTAATTAAAGATATTCATAAAATTCTCAAATTGAAATTAAACCTAAGACTGACCTAACTAGGGTCTGGAACCATAAGTCTTTTGTATATCTCCCAGAGACCTTTCCAATGAGCCTAAGAACACCTAATTTGAACAAGTGTGTAGGGAGTTATGAATTTTTAAGTTCCCTTGAATTTTTGGAATTATTAATCTGACAATTACACAGTCAGCAACCGTTTACACGCGCCGCGCGCTGATTCGCCAAGCAATCATTGGCGCTAACGGTTAACAGCCAGGTTAACCACAGCCAACGGATGGCGGATCGAATGGCTGGGATTAACGGCGCTCCGATACCGTGGGATCTAATCCGAGCCGTTGATTGAGATCAACAGCTGAGATTTCGTCTTTAACCTCCCGCTCGTATCCGAGACCGCAGAGCTTCTCCGGCTTGATCCGGGCGATCCCGCCGGCGAACTCCGATGAAATTTCACAGGGAGGATCAGGATGGTGGAAACCATCAATCCAACGGTGGAGATCCATATGGTGAAGGTTTCCTTCACACTTGACCAGACTACCTAGCTAGGGAGCTCAGGATGGAGGGATTACCGCAGAGAAGGCCTCAACGAATGAGCTTCTCTATCAGGAAGATTCAGGGGATGATGGCAAATAGTTCTCCTTCAGACATCAGGACCGGAGGACGGCCGGAGGTGCGACTTCGAGCGGGACGCCGAAAGCTTTCACGGACGCTTGCTCAAACAGAAGGAGGGATAGATCTGGGAGCTCGAAGGGAGCTTCTGGAAGTTCGAAGGAGCTCTGGGAATCGATCGAGAGCGAATGCCAATGCTTCTGGAGGTCTGGCGAGCTCGAGGGTATTCGGCCACCTGTTATGAATTTTGAAAACTTGTTTTGAAAATATTAGTTTTCGTTGGGAATTTTAAAATTGAGATTGAATTCTAATTCTAGAAGTCAAATCAACTCGTTCGGAAGAGTATATCACCCCGAAGGAACAAAATAAAATTCCATAAAGCATTCAAACTTAGAATCGTGAAATTCATCTTGAATATTATGACTAGATTCTAAAGAAAACTCCACACGGCCCCGGGGGGACGAGGTAGAGTTCAACTAAATAATCCAGTCATGGTATTCAAGGAGTATGACTGCCGAATTCATATCTAAAGTCTTATCAAAGAAGGATATATCTCCCCAAAGGGAGATAACACCTTTCAGTGATAATTCTTCTAATATGATAATGACAATTATTTTTTTAACTTTTCCCAAAGAAATCTAAAAGGATTT
>NW_021364635.1:0-1031 GCF_001605985.2 Dendrobium catenatum | reverse complement strand
CCCTTAGGGCAAACATAAAACAAAGCCCTCAAGTGAGGGTAGAAATGGAAAAGTACAAATAACAAATAAAATACATGAAAATAAATAGACACGATCGTAGCCGTTGATCTTCGATGTCCTCATCATTATAGGATGATATGAATGATAGAAATGAATTATAGGAATGTTATATTTGATATTAAAGTTGTATATGGGTGGTAGGCATTTAATATTAATGTTTTGGGTATTAGATATGTCAATATCATGAAATAAAGTAGTATGTATGGGAAATTTACATGCATATCACTTTATTTCATACTATTTGCATATCTAACACATAAAATATTAATATTACATGTCTACCACCCATAGAATAAATTTGGGTGCATGAAATATAATATTAAAGTTTATAGGATGATACGAATGATATAAATGAATTATATGAGTGATATATTTGATATTAAAGTTGTATATGAGTGATAGATATGTAATATTAATATTTTGAATGTTAGATAAGTAAATATCATGAAATAAAGTGGTATGTATGTAAATTTCCCATTTGGGTTCTCTCTCTATTATGACAATGCCCTTTTCAAATAATAAATTGTATTTTTTTTTTTTTTTTTTATTGTTTTTTTTTTTTTTTTTTTTTATGATTGTTCAAAGCAGTCGTTGATTCTGACAACGCTGGTGATAAAGCAAAGCATCTGCTTCTTATGTAGTCGTAGTATTACTATCTGGTAAGCTTTTTTGGTTGTCTGCTGTTGTATTTCAAGCGGAAGTTGCAAGCATTAATGGCCGTCTTTGTCATGTAGTCGAGTTGGTTTGCTCTCGAAACTGTTTAGTACCGTTTACTTTTGTGACTCTATATACACTTTTTAATTATGTCGTATAACGGTATGTTTTTGCACTCTAGGATTCTCATAACCTGGTTTTTAACGGGCCTTTTCGTTATTCTAAATTGTGTGATATTTTGATTGAATTGGTTGGTTCACTTGAATTCATCATTTATAACAAATTTAGGTTTTGTTTGGAATAGTTTTCTTATTGTT
>NW_021364634.1:0-231 GCF_001605985.2 Dendrobium catenatum | reverse complement strand
TTTAGTCCCAAGGAAGGTGAAATAAACTTCATGGCCTTGGTGTGAAGCAAAGGTAGTAATCAATTAACCCTTAAAATACATTTAATTAAAATTCCTAAATTATTAATATTTAAAATTTAACTCAAATCTCCTTTTTAAGCCTTAACAAATTTAAAACTTTAGACAACGTTAACAAACCACCTACTTCAGAACCAACCCCAGCCACACAACCTTTTTACACACACTTTAGAT
>NW_021364633.1:0-1144 GCF_001605985.2 Dendrobium catenatum | reverse complement strand
ACTTCCAGACTTTGGAAGGGTATTCAGCAAGGTTTGTGTACGAAGTTACATTTCAGTACAGCTTTTCATCCGCAGACTAACGGACAGTCTGAAAGGAATATTCAGGTACTGGAATATCTGCTGAGGCTACGTGTTTTAGATTTTGGAGGAAGCTGGGAAGATCATATTCCTCTTATAGAGTTTGCTTACAATAACAATTTTCAGTCCAGTATTGGTATGACACCTTATGAAGCTCTGTATGGCCAGAAGTGTAGAACTCCTTTGACTCTGACTAAGGTTGGAGATAGATAGGAGATGGGTGCCACTTTTGTAGATGAAACTGATAAGAAACTTAACTTGATTAAAGAAAGATTGAAAGCTGCACAAGATAGACAACAGAAGTATTAAAATCAGAAGCACAGGTTTGTAGAATTTCAAGTTGGTGACTTTGTGTATGTCAAAGTCAGTTCGATGAAGGGTGTGAGCAGATTTGGCAGAGTGAGTAAGCTCAGTCCAAGGTATGTTGGACCTTTTGAAATCCTTGAAAGGATTGGTAAGTCTGCTTACAGACTGTTACTATCTGATCAGATGTCTGATGTTCATAATGTTTTTCACGTATCATCTTTGAGAAAGTGGATATCTGATTCTGACAAAAAGTTGTCTACTGATGAGATTGAGATTCAGGAGAATCTGCAGTACAAAGAAGAACCTGAGAAAATTTTGGCCTACGATGTTCGTAAGTTAAGAAGTAAACAGATTCCTATGGTTAAAGTTCAGTGGAAGCGCCGAACAGCACGAGAAGCGACTTGGGAGAAAGAGTCGGATATGAGGCAGTCGTATCCATATCTGTTTTGACTGAGTTTTAGATTGGCAATGTCGAGGACGATATTTTTCTGAAGTTGGGGAGATTGTAAAGGCCATTTTTTTCCCAGGATCGTCCGGGACGAAGTTGGATCGTTCCGGGACGATCGGTACAGGTTGTGCGGGAAATGTTTCTGGCTGCATGATTCGTCTGGACGAAAATTTTACAGAGCCAAGTCGTCCGGGGACGTTAATTAATCTCGTCTGGAAGAAATTCGTCTAGAGCCGAATCGTCCTGGGATGAAGTTTCGATCGTCCGGGACGATCCGTTTGGATATATATAGAAATGAGATATTTTGAAGAG
>NW_021364632.1:0-1995 GCF_001605985.2 Dendrobium catenatum | reverse complement strand
TTTGATTTATTGATATTGATATGGATGCCTGGGGCGTTACAATAATTCTTGCTGCTGAGGTGTTTAAGCTCTTTAAGGGCCACCATAAATACTTTTGTGCTAAAATAGATATAAAAACAGCTTTTGACTCTATTTCTAGAGAGTTCCTTTTGGACAGGCTGAGAAAAAAAAGGTTTTCCTAACCTTTTCATCAAATGGATTCACGGTTGCATTTCTGATGTTTACTTTTCCATTTATCTTAATGGATCTTTGGAAGGTTTCTTTAAATCTTCCTCTGGGCTCAGGCAAGGCTGCCCTCTCTCTCCATTGCTTTTCTGTATCGCAATGGATGGTTTGTCTCACAGCCTCAATTATCTAGCTTCTTTTGTAGGCCTAAAGTATAAAAATTTTAGCATTACTCACCTCATGTATGCAGACGATTTACTAGTGTTTGGGGAAGCTTCTCTCCAGAATATGGAGAGCCTTAAGAATATTTTGATTACATTCAAGGAGGCATCGGCCCTAGGCATTAATCCTCTTAAGAGTTCCATAAGCTTTTCAAAGGCTGTTGATAATGCTGCTATTCTTGCTGGCTCTATTGGCATTACTAACCTGCAAGATTCCTTCTCCTACCTGGGCATCCCTATCACTTCTCAAAGAATTAAATTTTCTCACTTCCAACCCCTCCTGAGCAGAATCTCTGCTCTTCTTGAGGGTTGGAAAGTTAAGTTCCTTTCTTTTGCAGGTAGGGTTCAATTTCTTAAATTCACGGTTGCCAACACCATTGCTTACTGGATTAGGGGTGCTATTATCCCTAAAGCTTGCCAAAAGTTTATTTCCCGGATTTGCTCAAAATTTCTTTTCTTTGGCAATCTGACGGATAAGAAGATGCATATTATTGCTTGGAAAAATGTTGTGAAGCCTGAGATTAAAGGGGGCTTGGTATTCCCTCTTTGGATTCTCTGTATCATGGGGTTGCTTGTTCTTTGATTTGGCGTCTGTTTAATGCTAAATCACTTCTGGGCTTGTGGTTTAAAGCTAACTATGAATCTCCATGGAAGCCTCCTCCCCCTTCGGCTTCAAAATTTTGGAAATTAATCTGCAACAAGGCAAATACTTTAAGAGAATTGGTTAGTTTTAAAGTTGGTTTGAACAGCAACTTATAGATTTTTTGGGATCCATAGTTTTTTGGGACTTCCTTAGGGAATTACCTAGTTTTCCATTCTAGGAATGGTTTTTGGGTGAAAGAAATTATTTTGAATGGGGTTTGGAATCTCCCTTTGGGTTGGCCCAATGACATCTGTGATAAAATTCAAGAAATTACCATTGAGGAGGAGGATACATTGGTTTGGGTTGGTGTTTCTAAACTGGTTTTTAAAAACTTTACTGCTCTCTTCTATTCTGATCTGGATAATGTGGATTGGTGCAAATATATATGGCATAAAAAACATGCTTTTTGTTATGTGTGTTATGCTTGGATGGCTATTCAAGGAAAGTTAAAAACTGAGGACTCCTTAATCAGGAGGAGTATTCCCGCCCCTCCGAACTGCAACTTCTGTCTTGGGCATTTTGAAAATCATTCTCACTTGTTTTTTGGATGTGATTTCACTTTTGAGGTCCTCTCTAAGCTGCTACATGCGGTTAATGCTTTCTATTTAAGACCAAACCTTTTTCAAGTTTATGATTTTTTTTGAAACAATTCTAATATTACTACTTTGGAGAAAATTTTCTGCTCTCTGACTTTATCGGCTACGATTTATTATATTTGGAGAGAGCGAAACCAAATGAGATTTAATGACGACATTGGTAACTTGGATGGTATATTGAGTAAAATTTGCTCTGCTGTGCGTGCTAAGGTTAATAAATGGAATAGCAAGGAGATTATTGATGGGAAATTTAGGAAAATTATGGGTTAACTGGTTCCGCTTGTTTTGGGCTCTGTTTCTGCATATCTGGAAATTTGGTGTTATGCTGGGGAGGCTGCTTGTTTTGGCTTCTATTTGTTCATTCACGTCT
>NW_021364631.1:0-296 GCF_001605985.2 Dendrobium catenatum | reverse complement strand
TCTCTCTCTCTCTCTCTCTCTAAAATTTAGATTTTTTGGTGGAAGTTATTAAAAGGAGAAATTATTCTGTGCGGAGTCCAGACGCAAAAGAACTTGTGTCCATACTCCAATCAAAATATGCCACGTCGCTTATACACACAACATGTGTACAATATTTACGCCGGGTGTGTATAATACAGATCCTATGTATATGCGGCATGATTAATTTTGATTGGAGTCGGGATGCGCACAAAGTATTTTGTCCATTAAAAGGGCTTGATTTTGTTGTTGTTGGCTCAATGAATCAATTTGTTTCT
>NW_021364630.1:0-354 GCF_001605985.2 Dendrobium catenatum | reverse complement strand
GTCTTTTGATGAGTTTAGAGCCTTCTTCACTTGGATTTAGAAAAAAACTAGGTTGTGAGATCTTGACCATCCATAGTGACCATAGAGGAGAGTTTGAAAATGAGAAATTTGGAGATTTTTATGAGGACAAGGGGATTAGCCACAACATCTCTGCTCCTAGGACCCCTCAAGAGAATGGATAGCTGAAATGAAGAACCGAACCTTAGTGGAAGCTACTAGATCCATGCTTGCTGAGTATTCACTTCCAAAATACTTTTGGGCTGAAGGGGTTAACACAACTTGTTATGTATTGAATAGGGTGAATGTTAGAGCCTAATTAGATAAGACACCCTATGAGATCCTTAAGGATAGGAC
>NW_021364629.1:0-217 GCF_001605985.2 Dendrobium catenatum | reverse complement strand
AATTGCACGTGGTTGACGTATCTATTTTATTGAAAAGTAAGGGTATGTTTGTTTCTGTTTATTAAATAAAATTTAAGTATCAAGAGAAATGTATATATAAGTAGTGCGCTTCCTAAAAGAAAAGAGATTTAGGTGGGGTCAGCTACATCAATCTTTTTTCTTCATTGTGTCATGTTAAGAGTTAAATTCACATTTAAATCTAATAAAGAAAGGTTAT
>NW_021364628.1:0-220 GCF_001605985.2 Dendrobium catenatum | reverse complement strand
AGAAACTATGAATCGTAGCCGTCGATCTACGATTCCGCCGATGGTAAGTATGTCGAAATCTCCGGTGAATGTGATGTAGAACGGGGAGGAGGCTTAACTCCTAAACGTCTGGGACAGCGGTTCCGAGCAGTTCTAGGCAGCACCGGTCGCTCCTAGAGGGGCTGGACAGCAGCAAACTGCTGTGGGAAACTCTGGACAGCATATTGGAGGTCTTGGGAAG
>NW_021364627.1:0-246 GCF_001605985.2 Dendrobium catenatum | reverse complement strand
AGCCACGGGCCTCCCCTCCTCCACCCTGCCTCCCCACCGTCCCCAAGCCAACCCGCCGCCAACCTGCTCCCATAATTTGAAATTCAAATTCAAGTGCATCAATTTTCTTTCCTAATTTACATCCTAACCAATTAGGAAAGTTTACTTTTTTTATAATTCAATTAACTGATTGGATTCCAACGTTTCCTAGTGCTTTAAAACCATTTAGGAAACTTTCTAAGTAGATCAAATCTGAAATCAAATTTC
>NW_021364626.1:0-201 GCF_001605985.2 Dendrobium catenatum | reverse complement strand
CATGGGATCGGCCTGGACGATCATGCCAATTTTCAATTGTCTTGTTTTGCATCCAGGGCTATGCTCTGGCCAATCTTCATTGATTTGTACTGATTGGCCAGGCCGATGTCCAATTTTCAATCGTCTTGTTTTGCATCCAGGGCTACGATATAGTCGACAACTTACAATTAATGAGCTCCTTTGAAGCTCTTCTATTTAAGA
>NW_021364625.1:0-269 GCF_001605985.2 Dendrobium catenatum | reverse complement strand
ATGTTTTCTCCAACCAAGGTCCTTAACAGATTTCCTACTCCTATTCACTACTTCCGTTTGACCGTCTGTTTGGGGGTGAAAGGCGGTAGAGAATTGCAGTTTGGTCCTCATTTTATGCCATAAAGTCTTCCAAAAATAACTAGTAAATTTCACATCTCGGTCCGAAACTATGGTTTTAGGCAGCCCGTGAAGTCTCACAATTTCGTCAAAGTACAGTTTGGCTACTCTAGAGGCGTCGAAAGTCTTGGAGCAAGGGAGAAAATGGGTCA
>NW_021364624.1:0-1458 GCF_001605985.2 Dendrobium catenatum | reverse complement strand
TCCAATAGGCACGAAGTTCAATGAGAAAAAAGATTGGTTGGCAGTCAAATTTGAACTATTTATACAAAAAATAAGAAAAACTTCCCAAAAACTGCAAGTTTTCAATTTTGTACGCAGTGAATCGTCCCGTACGATCGTGGATCATCCTGGACGATTTTACTAAAATTATCAAAAAATGAACCTTACGTATATTGGTACGAATTATGTTCATACACCCTAATCATCCCGTACGAACAATGTTCGTCCGGTATAAAACAGTTATTTCATAGGTCGATTTCCCAAAATTCTTCAGGACGTAACAAACTGACGTAAGTCGGTTCCGTTCGTCCTGGGATGAATGGGTTTCATCCTGGGACAATTTTAAACAGAGAGTTTTTCCAGGGACAAAAATTTATTTCGTCCTATACGATCTCATACAGAGAGTTTCGTCTAGGGATGAAAATTTATTTCGTCATGTACGATCTCATACAGAGAGTTTCGTCCAGGGACGAAAATTTATTTCGTCGTGTACGATCTCATACAGAGTTTCATCCAGGTACGAAAATTTATTTCGTCCTGTACGATCTCATACAGAGTTTCATCCAGGTACGAAAATTTATTTAGTCATGTACGATCTCATACAGAGAGTTCCGTCTAAGTACGAACCTTATTTTTCGTCTGGACGAACAGTGCAAGTGAGAATCCCGAGAAGTTCGTCCCGGGACGAATATTAAATTCATCCTGGAAGATTAGTACTTAGAAAAATTTTCTCCCCGCCTGTTCGATCCATTACTCTTCTTAGGGGTAATTGAGATGATCGTCCCGTACGAACTATGTTCGTCCCATACGATCAGTTTACAAAAATTGTTCCCCAAGTGTGTATTATGTGATTTTTCACTAAATTACAATCACTCCCTCTCATTTCAAAACTTATGAATATTTGTTGAATTTGATTACAAGTCTTCATATCTTGGAGTTAATTTTCCTTAAATGTTAGTACACACTAGAGCAAAAACAATTCTTTCAAAAAATGTTAGGAGATAACAACATATAAAACAATAATATTTAGAATCATAAAAACTATACAAGGTGCAAGAATGTAAAGCATGTGAATAGCAACTTTCCTAACAATCTCCCCCTTTTTTATGTTGGCAAAACAATTATTGTTTGTATTACTTGAAATTCTAAGAATCTCCTAAACTCCCCATGAAATGATGAACTCATGAAAATAAGGAGGCATTTGAAAAAAAAAATTGTTTTTCAAAATTTTTTATACAACACAAACAAAAACAAAAACAATCAAACACACATACAAAAACATATGATAAAACAAATAATAAAAAATAAAAATAAAAATACACAAGACACAACAAACAATTTCTCCCCCTTTTTGACAACATCAAAAAGTGAAGAAGAAAAGAATGTTAGAAATGTAAGCAGAACTATGAAATTCTTTTTATATTTTAAGCTTGAAAGTGA
>NW_021364623.1:0-444 GCF_001605985.2 Dendrobium catenatum | reverse complement strand
CTTTTTCATTTCCCATCTTCTTAACAAACATAGCTTTGTTGGATTTAACTGAAATGCTCTTATGAATTGGCTTTCTTCCTTTCTTATTATTGACAAGAATCCATGGTCCATACGTTGGGTTTTCTGCAGCAATATGCTCTTTACCTCTGCTATCAACCTCTGAAGTAAAGCTAGCTCCCAATTTATCATTGCCGGCTTTATTACAGATTTTACCACAATCATTCTTCAGGTGCCCAATAACTCCACATTCAAAGCAAAGATTGGCTACCTTTTCAAATTCCACTTTTTGAAAAAACCTCCCTGAGATACTATCCACCCAAATTCCCAAGGGAAGAGGCTGATCAAGTTTCACCCTCACACAAATTCTTGCAAATTCTCTCCTTCCCCATTTGAAAAGATTCCCATCCATCATCAAAGGGAATCCAATTCTAGAAGCTATTCTAG
>NW_021364622.1:0-268 GCF_001605985.2 Dendrobium catenatum | reverse complement strand
CATGGAGGAAAAAATACTTGGTTTGATTGTCATCGTAGGTTTCTACATGCTAATCACCTCCTCCACCCAGATTAAGTGGTGATGATGTACTATAGAGACTCCGACATTCTAACAATTATTGATTTTCCAATGCTATCAGAGTCTAAATTTCTGGGTTATGGTGTTCAACATAATTGGATATAAAAAAGTATTTTTTGGACATTACCTTATTGAAGAACTAATTTGATAATACATAACTTGGATGTTATGCACATTGAGAAGAACTTCC
>NW_021364621.1:0-253 GCF_001605985.2 Dendrobium catenatum | reverse complement strand
GAGGTATGCAAAGCAAACCTGGGATTAGTGAATTCTAGCCTGAGAGTTGGCTAGCATGGATGTATGTCGGATTGGAATCCAAATTGAACCACATAAAAATATTGTGCCTCTTATTTTCATTTCTTACATCTAGTTTTCTTTATCCTTTTCATTAAAAGTATGTGATTTATTATTCTTTTCAAAATAGTTTTAAAATCATTTTAATTTCCTTCTTTTAATAAAATTTAAAAAAAAAACACCAATTCACCCCCCT
>NW_021364620.1:0-316 GCF_001605985.2 Dendrobium catenatum | reverse complement strand
AAACCATAAAACCCTATTGCTTTTCACGGAAAAACAGTCCAAGCCCAGGAACCGAAGGAGCAACCACGGGAGCCAAGGAGGCCGCACGGAACCAAGGCGCCAAAGACATGGGAAAACTCCCAGGCTCAAAAAACCAGCAGCCGGCCGGAAATCCAAGGGGAAAAGGCACAGAAAACAGCAGCCCATGGTGGAAGCCAAGGAGCCACGACATAGGAAAAAGAAACAACTTTTTTTTTGGATTCCAAAAGCCCTTTTTGGAACCCAAGAAACATCATAAATACAAATAATAAAAAACTATAGAAATAAAATTTAATAA
>NW_021364619.1:0-311 GCF_001605985.2 Dendrobium catenatum | reverse complement strand
GACTTAAAAATGTTCCTTCCTCAATTTGCTTAATGCTAAAACCTAGAAAGTAACTTAAATCTACCATTAGATTCATCTCAAATTCACTACTCATTATTTTAGAAAAATTATCACAAAGATTTTTATTTGAAGATCCAAAAATGATATCATATATATAAATTTGAACAATGAGTATAAAATCTCAGAATTTCGCTTTTTGAATTTCCACATTTCTTCAAAAAGAGAGTTGTATCCACACTTCCTTTTTTAAATGATCTTTCAAGTATGAAGGTGATCAACCTCTCATACCAAGCCCTAGGTGTCTGTTTTAA
>NW_021364618.1:0-269 GCF_001605985.2 Dendrobium catenatum | reverse complement strand
GGATAAAGGCTTGATGTTGTTGTTGTTGTTGTTGTATTATTATAGAAATAATAACGACAAATAAAGTTGGTTGAGGATTTTTTGCATAATTTGTCAATTACAATACAACAACAACATTAAGCCTTTATCCCACTACGTGGGGTCGGCTACATAAATCCTTTTTCTCCATTGTGTATGGTTAAAAGTCAAATTCACATTTAAATCTAATAAAGAAAGATCATTTTTAATATTATCTAACCAAGTCTTTTTAGGTCTACCTCTGCCTTTCT
>NW_021364617.1:0-561 GCF_001605985.2 Dendrobium catenatum | reverse complement strand
ACTTCAATGCACACATATATATAATAATGCTTAGGGGCGTCAATTTTGGGTCACGGGTCGGGTTCGGGTTGAACCCAAAATTGACCCGACACTATTCGGGTCAACCCGAACCTGACCCGTTTTTTAAAACGGGTAAAGTTTCTGGACCCGAACCCGACCCGCTTCAAGTTCGGGTCAATCCGACACGACCCGAAAGACCCGTTTCCAACAAAAAATTGATAGTTTTTGGGTTAAAAACAGTTCTCTCTCATTTTTGGATAAAACGGGTCAAAATCAGGTCAATCTCGGGTTGCCGGGTCAAAATCGGATTTTTGGATCAATTTCGGGTCAAAGGGTTAACCCGAACCCGACTTTATTTTTGAAACGGGTTGAAATATTGGACCCGAACCCGACCCGAAACAGATCGGGTTCGAGTTGAATTTTTGAGTCGTGTCAAATATTGACACCCCTAATAATGCTTAAGGAATTCAGAGAAGTCTAGGAGCTACCACCAAGATACCCATCTGCTAATTACATATAATTAGTATGATCAAATTACTGTACAAAACCTGAAAACAATAC
>NW_021364616.1:0-320 GCF_001605985.2 Dendrobium catenatum | reverse complement strand
TATTTTAAAACTCTCTAGTTTTCTTCCTGATTGTATTTTGGAGCTCCCTCTGAATACTAACTCTAATGATGTTCAGTTATGTGTTTGGTTAAAGTTGGTAGGTTTATTTATTAGACTAAGCCCTCACTCAACTCTTATAAGCTGATTGTTAATGTGTTATCATGAATTCTAATGTGAGAAATGGTGGTGTCATCAGAGATTCTCATTGTAATTCTATTTTTGGTTTTTCTAGTCCTTTACTTAATTGTGATGTCAGCATTTCTATTACCTTTGTTATTCTCCATGGCCTAAGACTTTGTTTCTCTCATCATCTTACAAAT
>NW_021364615.1:0-230 GCF_001605985.2 Dendrobium catenatum | reverse complement strand
AGAACAACAGTGTTATGGATTTTTTCTATGAATCCAATAGCTTGATATATTTTCATCAACACCGGTTTCGGTTTTGGTTTTTACAGTAGTTATATTGATTTTTTTTACACCTCTTGGCCTGAAACCTAGCTGTGAGTGGCGAACGTTTGAGAAGAGCCTAGCGGTGAGTTCCGACAGTGAAGAGGCGAACGAGTGCCGAGAGGGCGGATGTGCTAATAAGGGCGGAGCGG
>NW_021364614.1:0-309 GCF_001605985.2 Dendrobium catenatum | reverse complement strand
AATACTATTTTAAGATATCAAAATAAATTTCTAAATTCTTAAAAATCATTTCTTTTCAAAATCACGTGACAAAAAATTTCTAAAAAAATTCAAAATATTTATATTCTCAATCTTTAAAACATATAAAAAGTTATGCAGTAAAATTTTTTTCCAAAATAAAGTTATCATTACGTTTCATTAACAAAAATATAAATTTGATAAAAAAATCCTAAATACACCAAATTATTGAAAATTAAAATAAAAAATATATAACCAACCTCGAGACGAATAAGTTTTTCAATTGAGCTAATTGATGAAAATAATTCTATG
>NW_021364613.1:0-439 GCF_001605985.2 Dendrobium catenatum | reverse complement strand
GCTGGTGATAGAGTCAACATCACTCCTCTTCTTTCTTCTGTTACCTATTTGATTATGACTAGACAACCTATAGATGAGGCCCAACTCCTAATTGACTACATTTATGGCATCTATGAAATTGGTCATGCTGATCATAAAAGGAAGAAGAACATAGCTTTAGGACATCAGATTGCTTAATTTTGGAGAAAAAGTATGATTTAATTCATCCTGAACAAGACTTTGAAGAACCATTCTATTACAACGATGCATCATTTAGAGCTATCTTCAATAAGGACGAGCCCAGCAGAACTCATGTAGTTCAAGTGAAAAAGAAGAAGAAGCAGGACCTTCACAAGCTGCTGGACAAAATTATGAGGATTTGGTTCAAAGATTTGAAAATTTAGAATCTCATTTTGATCAAATATTTGATCAAATTGAAACTCATCTGCAGCAGCAAGAT
>NW_021364612.1:0-243 GCF_001605985.2 Dendrobium catenatum | reverse complement strand
TGGTAGTAAACGACGAAACCAAAGAGGGGAGGCAAGGGGCAAACCGTGAGCCAAGGGGGGAGGCCGATCACGGGTTGGAGAGAGGCTAGGGCGGGTGGAGCTATGGGAAGAAGACTTAAAATCCGAATTTTATTCAGATTTTCCGAATAGGAGAACTCTTAATTTTAATTTCAATTGATTTTGATTTTGAAATTAAAGTAGGAGGGAAAGGAATCAAGGAGCAATTAAGAGGATTAATAGGGG
>NW_021364611.1:0-210 GCF_001605985.2 Dendrobium catenatum | reverse complement strand
AAAAAAATATGGATTTTGGTTTATCCATTTAGTATAGCTAAAACCTAACCATTTTGAAAAATTGATTCTTATCCTACTCAACCTATTAACCTAAAAATGACCCAAATTTGACCCACGCCATACTTGTAACTTGCATGCCTCGCCCCGGCATCCCTCACTACAACCCACACTCTCCTTGTCACTTGCTCTCACATTGTTGTACCGTTTCAA
>NW_021364610.1:0-222 GCF_001605985.2 Dendrobium catenatum | reverse complement strand
TACAATTACTTACATTTCTCATCTATTTCTTCTTCACCTTTTGTTGTTGTCAAAAAGGGGGAGAAATCATTGTGTTTGTATGTTTTATTTGTGTGTTATTGTTTTCTAGATTTTCTAGTTTGTTTTTATTTAAATTTTTTTTGAAAAAAAAAATTGTGTTTTATTTTTTGGTTCAAAATACCTCTTTATTTTCATGTATTCATCAATTCAGGGGGAGTTTAG
>NW_021364609.1:0-394 GCF_001605985.2 Dendrobium catenatum | reverse complement strand
CCTTTATTTTGAGAATGTGTATCAATAAAATCTATACTACAACAACAACAACAACAAGCCTTTATCCCACTATGTAGGGTCGGCTACATGTATCAATAAAGACTATACTACAAAATATTTTTGAAACAAGGCTAGTTGAGGTGTTGAAGTGATGATAGAAATTGGACAGAATTTGCAAAAAGTTTTTGAATGAAATGACCCTTGTACGTGATTGATTTGATGTGAGCAACAATTATAATAATTTCTTCCTAATAAACGTTTAGAATATTCTTTAGAAAAACGGTGATCTTTTATGATGGCATGTAGGTGGTCGCTCTTTCGCTTAGCCGTTCCATTTTATTGTGGTATATGCATACAAGAGACTCATGTATAATTCATCTTCTCTTTTAAGTAT
>NW_021364608.1:0-1615 GCF_001605985.2 Dendrobium catenatum | reverse complement strand
GATTATTCATGAGAAATTATTCGTACGATCACCAGATTATCCGGAGGTGAATCACGATGCGCCACATTATGTAGTATATAATGGTGCATAACACCGGTACAAAGTAAAATAATGATGTGGCGAGTCCTAATTCACCTCTGGATGGCGTCCGGTGACCGCACATAATAACTTCACATTATTCTTGCAGTGAAAAGTGGGAATTGGTGGGCCATTGCCCATTGGGTTAGGTCGGATTCTAAAAATAGTAAATATAATTATAATAATTATGTACATTCAATGGCATGCTAATTCCACCCATTTACAATGTACGGAATCATGAATTAAAAAAGTTAAATGAACATTACAACCTCTTAGATGAGGATTAGGTTTGTAACTCATGTTGAGCCCGAGTCAACGAGCTGGTTAAAAAATGTTGATATTATGAGTCAGCCAGATCAGTTTAGACCAATCAGTGGCAACATATGACTCATCTTATATCTGAAAAATTCTAATGCATACCTCATATAATTAACAAGATATAATACATATATTTCTTTTTTATGGCAATATCTTATTAGATCATATTATGTCATTCATGTATTTACAGTTTAATGTACTTCTATCTAAAATAGGCAATAAGAGGGCAAGCCTAAGGGCATCTCCTACCGAACTCATCATTTTCCACTTCAAAATACAATAATAGTCATATAAAACAATAATTAATCTCCAATCAAATTTCATTTCTAATACCAAAAAGAATATCCCATAAAGATTCTTTCTCATCTTCATTTTCTCCAAAAAAGGAGTTTATGTGAATAGTGTGACACCAACATTGGCGTCACACTATACACAGTCGCAAAAATTTGTTTCTTTTTTGCATTCCAGTGGAGGCTCGCGGTAGCTGCAAATGAATGTTTGCAGCTCGGTTGGAGATGCCCTCAGGACACAACAATTTATTGGTCTCAACCTCTCTACTTTCAAGCAATAAAAACACCACACTTCTCTCAAATTCTCTCCCTCTCTCATTCTTTCTAGTACTCTATTTTTATATCCAATCTTAGGAGTATGATTTAACATCCTAAAATTTTTATTGTATATTAAGTGTACAATTATGTATTCATCAAGTATTTTTTTATTTGAAGCACGACTCATTGTATACTAATATTAAAAATACACTGTGAGCATATAATTATGTATTTAGAAAATATCTACAATGAGTATATAATTATGTATTATAATATTTTGTATTTAGAATTGTTGCGTCATGGAGTATTCGCGGCAGTAGAGAAATATGAAGTTTGATGTCTTAGTATTGCACAAAGATCCAACACGCAATCAGATAAGAGAGAGAGAGTGTGTAGCATTCATAAGAGACACCAGAGTTTTTATATGGAAACCCCTAAAAAGGGGGAAAACCACTGGGTTTGGCCCAGTTTGAATGAATCCACTAGTATTTGCAGTTGATTATAAATGATGTCCTTCTTCGAGAGAAGGCCTTGGCTTGATGTCACAAATGTACATCATATATAGCGCATTATATTGTGGGAGTTACAATAATCAACATAGATGTGTTTGTTTGGTTGGAAGGGCCATAGTTGGCACGAGACAGAGGTCCGAAAGACCGTAGTTGGCAGGC
>NW_021364607.1:0-427 GCF_001605985.2 Dendrobium catenatum | reverse complement strand
TTACAATCCAACTGGTCCCATACCAAAAACAACAGACACAAGAAAGGAAAAGATTACAAATTGTCTCAGACCTAGTCTACCCAATCTTGAGCTGGATCCAAATTGCAATCTGATCGTGTGGACCTACAACGTTAGCACAAAAGGCAATCGTAGAGAAATAAGGAATGTTTGCTATAATCAAAATCATAAAAAATAGATCTGAAACAATCTCCCCCTTTTTTATGATGGCAAACAATTTAAGTTGAATTTTCAAAAAGAACAATTCTCCTAATCTCCCCTCATAAGAATAACACTTTTAAAAAAATAGGGGAGATTAAAATATTTTTGTTGTTTTTAATTTTTTGAAAACAAGATGATAACAATACAAAAATTCAATAATACGTTCTCCCTTTTGACATTATCAAAAAGAGAGGAAGCACAAACAAAA
>NW_021364606.1:0-241 GCF_001605985.2 Dendrobium catenatum | reverse complement strand
ATAATAAAAAATCTCTGAAATCTGATTTTAGATTGTCACCGGCTTGATGATTCTTTAGTTAGCTTTTTTTTTTTTAAAACAACATATAGAAGAACTTGTGTTATAAAAATGAGCGTTTAACTTAACTGCAAACTAATTTATTTTTGGCAAAAGTTTTTTTTTTTTATATAACAAATTGTTGTTGAAAGAAGAACGTTTGATATCATTTTTTTTTTAGTAGAACTTACTTCTTCAATTCTTT
>NW_021364605.1:0-420 GCF_001605985.2 Dendrobium catenatum | reverse complement strand
ATCATCGCAAAAGCCGATTTGTCTTTCCTCCGATCTTTAGTCCCTTTCTCGACGACCTCCCACAATCCTTGCGCTACCATGAGAATCTCCATCTTCATGGCCCACACCGCATAATTCATCTTCGTCAGTAATGGGAGTTGTATGGACATTGAGTTATCTCTGATTGTCATCGATTTCGACGTCGTTGTATCTCTGACGATGACGTCGACTATGGACTTCTCTCCGTTCTTCATTGGTGACGGCATTTGCTTCGGCATTTGGCTCTGATACCAAATGTTTGGAAGGATCTATACCTGTAGCAAAGAACAAAAAAAATAGAGAAAGAAGAAAAACGGGGCAGACAAGTTTCTTCACACAAAACCTTCTCTTTGTTTTCCAAAAGGAAAACTGTAGACTATAACTAAAATTGGAGAGAGTGGT
>NW_021364604.1:0-403 GCF_001605985.2 Dendrobium catenatum | reverse complement strand
ACAGAAAATCTCAACCGGAGGGGTCAAATCTCAAATCTCAAATCAAATAACAACTCAAATTCTTGAAATAAAGTCAATCACCTAAAAAACTCAAAACTAAAAAATCATCCGCCTCCCGCAACCGTTTGTCGGGGGTGATAAATTTGAAATTAACCTCAGCTCACAAAGAGCGAATGTGTATCGGTGTATCACTTTGATTTATCCTCAAACAGTCTCTTGCCAACAGGGACGTGGCACGTGACCTATGATCGGGTGGTTTTGCCGCAAGATGGCACCATTATATTACGATCACGGTCAAAGCCCATATGTTCCCTAAAGGCGTCAAACCCTTGAGCGATGGATCATAGGGTATATCCGATTGGCATCAAGCCCTCTGTCAGCTAAGGTGGATTCATATATATCC
>NW_021364603.1:0-300 GCF_001605985.2 Dendrobium catenatum | reverse complement strand
ATTGTAGAGCAAGAATTTTGTATCATAACTTTCTGTAACAACTCCACACACATTTAGATAAAATATGTTCATAAGAGAGATCAATTTTTATGTGAAAAATCTAAAAAGAAAAATAACCGCGAGGCTTAATCCAGCTAAAATAATCTACTATATAAATGAGATTATACCTATTTACTCTTCCCCTAATTTAAAAGTGATAGGAATACAAAGTTTTGAACAAAAACTTGATTTCCCATGAATGTAATGGAGAATGATAGAGATGCAATTAAGACTTGTGTGTTGGGAAATTTCTATAAGTGG
>NW_021364602.1:0-454 GCF_001605985.2 Dendrobium catenatum | reverse complement strand
TTACAATGTTATATCACTTTTTAAATTCTATAAATTTCTATGATTTACCAAATGTTATTAGTTTTAGATTGCATACCTTATGTCAATCACTCTTTAGATTAAATTTTCAAATGAATTTCATATAATTACTTACATTTCTTTTTTATTTTTTCTTCACTTTTTGTTGTTGTCAAAAAGGGGGAGAAATTATTGTGTTTGTATGTTTGTATTTTGATTTTATGTCAATTGGCTTGTGTTATTAGTATTATCTTGGTATTTTTTAATTTTTTATTAAAAATTTTTGAAAAACAAAAAATTGTGTTCTTTTGTTCAAAATGCCTCCTTATTTTCATGTATTCATCAATTCATGAGGAGTTTAGGAGATTTGTTTAAATTGAAATCCTACAAACAATAATTATTTTTCCATCATAAAAAAGAGGGAGATTGTTAAGATAGTTGCTATTTGCATGCTTTA
>NW_021364601.1:0-251 GCF_001605985.2 Dendrobium catenatum | reverse complement strand
TAATCTATCATTATCTTCTTCACAATTAAATCTCTAACTATCATACATCCTGAAATATATTACCAAACAATTTATCAAGATTTAACAAGATTAACATTTGGCATACCAAACAGTTTTCAGAATTTAACATATTTCAAATTTACTAAATCCGGATTTACAGTATTTACTAAATACCCCTAAAAATTAAATCTCACTTGTTGTCGAACAGCCCTAAGAAACAAAGAAAATAAAGAAAAAAAATCAGGAGATGA
>NW_021364600.1:0-369 GCF_001605985.2 Dendrobium catenatum | reverse complement strand
AGAGTGGAAGAGCAGGCCGAACGCTCCATTTGGTTCGATATTTAAAGACGCGAGTGGAGAAGAACCGAGGCGGGATTCATGCAGGAATTGCGCCGGATTTGCGGAGAAGTGATGCGAACGGCGCCAATTTCAGCCGGATTCGCGGATCCAACGGTTTACAGGTTAGGTGATTTTTTTTGTTCTTTGGATAACACATTGAGGTCAACAAATGCCCCCCAACAAATATGGTTTGCGTCCAGAGCGAATCACGTTTGTTGTAAGTTGTTTGTCCTTGTGGATCTCTAGATATTTGTTCTAGATGTCACACTAGGGTTTCCATGTAGTGGATCTCTAAAATTTATTTGGATGTCACACTACGATTTTTTCTTT
>NW_021364599.1:0-234 GCF_001605985.2 Dendrobium catenatum | reverse complement strand
AGACCTTTTGATTTTAACGTCCAAATGCATGACAATGTCTAAACATGTATTTCTTTTAAGAGGATTAAATTCAACTCAGTTTATATTTACATAATTTATATAACTCTATGGTCTAATTGTTGAGTTAGTCGCCTTCAAATAACTTGAGGATTGAGGAAACATTTGTATAGTGAGACCCATTGATAGTCAGGACTAAAAATGGAAGAGTAGTTTATTCCGCTACTATAATATTCT
>NW_021364598.1:0-1940 GCF_001605985.2 Dendrobium catenatum | reverse complement strand
AAGTAATTTTTGGTAAATTAATGTAAAAAATTTCTTTATAGTACAATTTTTTTCTCGAAACCAATGAAAAATAGTAATCAGGTAGGAATCGTAAGTTGATGTCTGAAAAAATAAAACAGTGAGAAAATTGCCTGAAATAGATCTGAGGACGCAAGAGGGATTCGATAAGGGTTCTTATTAAGAAGGGACTTTGATTGTAGTCCCCTTTATTTCTTATATGGAAAGAGTTTCTACCAACAAAATAAAGATAAGAAGGGCTTCACTAGATCTCATTGGAAAAAGTGATGTAATATTTGATGTAGTGCTTTCATTAACTCATTTTTTATTTATTCGACCATATTTTAAAGCTGCGTCATATGTTCCTAAGTCTATAACTTTTGTGGTTCATCCAACCCTCACCAAAACCTATAATTTTTAGTATCATTGTTGTGTCCCGAAAAAAATTCACAGTGATAGAGAAATATAAAGTTTAGCGTCCTACCTTTATACAAAGATTTAGCACACAAACAAATAAATAATTAGGTATGCAACGTTCATAATAGACACCAGATTTTTATGTGGAAACCCTTGAAAAGGGGGAAAATCTTTCCAACCTTCATTGCCACCTACTACGCTCCTTCTGACTATTGTCACCTAACTATGGTCTTTCCAACCTTCGTCGCTTGCTAACTAAGGTATCTCCGACCAACATCTCTAGACTATAGTCCTTTTAACCAACGTCGCTTCCGACCTCCGTTGACCACCGCCTACAGTCCCTACAACCAACATCTATAGATTACGCTCTTTTTGACCACCGTCACTCGACTATGATATTTCCGACCATCGTTACTAGACTACGATCTTTCCAACCCATGTCATCCTTCGACTATAGTCATTCCGACCACCATCGCCCAAATACCATCTTTCTGACCTCCGACATCTAACGACTACGATCTCTTTGACCAATATCTTCAGACTACAATCCTTCAAATCAACATCGCTAGCTCCTACCTCTATCTCCCGCCAACTACGGGCTCTCAAACCAATATTTTCAAATTACAGTCTCCTCGACCACCATTGCTCGATTACGATCTTTCCGTCCTCTATCGCTAGTTAATTATGATCTCTCTAACCAACATCTCCATATTACGGTCTTTCCGACCATTGTCACCTGACTACGATCTTTCCGAACTCCGTTGTTCTCCTATAACGATCTCTTCAACCAACATCTCCAAATTATGATTTCCATGATTGGTGTTGCCCGACTGCGATCATTCAGACCACCGTCACCCGACTGTAATCTTTCTAACCTAAATCTCTCGTTGACTATGGACTTGACGGCCAAATAAAATATGTTAATACCGATTATTCCAACTCCCACCATATAATGCACTCTATATGATGTATATTGGCTACATCGAGCCAAGACATTCCCTCAACAAAGGGCCTCATATGTAATCAACTACAAATATTATTGGATTAATTTTGACTGGGCAAGGCCCCATGGATCTTGAGACGTTGGTTGGAGAGATCGTAGTCGAATGATGACGAAGATCAGAAAGTTCGTAGTCGAGCAATGCTAGTTGGAAGGATCGTAGTCTGAAGATGTTGGTTGGAGAGATCATAGTCGATGGGTGACGTAGGTCAAAATGATCATAGTAGATTGACGGTGGTCGGAAGGATCGTAGTTGGAGGACGACGGAGGTTGGAAAGATCTTAGTCAGTTGATGGTGGTCGGAAAGATCATAGTGGGGTAACGATGCTTGGAAAGACTGTAGTCGGGTGATGGCGGTCGAAACGACCTTAGTAAGGCGACGATGGTCAGAAGGACTGTAATCTACAGGCAATTATATTTGGGAGGAGATCATACATTGATATCATCTAGAAAATTTTTTTATGATTATCGAAAAACAAACGAAAATTCGGTGACTGATGGTTGAAGGGGAGAAATCTGGAGATAG
>NW_021364597.1:0-300 GCF_001605985.2 Dendrobium catenatum | reverse complement strand
ATATGAACCGTAAAGACTGTAGAACATCTTAGGTTTAATACAGAAAAAAATTATTATAACTGAGGTAAAAGCCGCGTACTTTTTTAGTTTCCCGCTCATTTCATATACATTACTACGGCCCAACCCGAAATATTTTAAAAAACGTGCTAAAATATATGGGCGGTCGTCGGGTCATAAGGGATAAAGAGGCATGCAAAATGTCGCGATTTTAAGCAATATCAAACGTAGCTTTGCGTCACATAAACTGAGGCAATAAAAATTCCAAGAGCAGGGCAAGAGCAGTGTTGGAATTGAGCCCAC
>NW_021364596.1:0-398 GCF_001605985.2 Dendrobium catenatum | reverse complement strand
GAGTTCATAGCTTCAGTTGTGGACGATGATGAGGTGTTTCAGATGGTGTTATCACATACAGTTGGGCAAATACTTCTACTTTATGTAGAGGTCAAAGAAATTACAACAGAAAATATAGCTGTTGAGGAACTAACAGCTCACATGCACGAGAGATACACTTTCGACGGGGTGACTGAATACAATCCGACCAATCCAAGTTTCATGCCTCAAAATGTTGAGTAAGTTTTTCATATATGTTTATTTTAATGCATTTTAAATAAAAATTTATCAGCTAAGAAAGTTTTAATTGTTCAAAATATTTTTTGTACGTGATGAAGTAACCAGCATAGAAGTTTTTGCCCTGACATTCCAGAATCCTCTAAGAGACCATCAGTTAATGTTGATGATGGTTATGAAAC
>NW_021364595.1:0-230 GCF_001605985.2 Dendrobium catenatum | reverse complement strand
GGTGGCGTCGGCCGGAGTCGGCTAGGGCACAGCGAGCAGGAGCCGGTGGGAGCAGGAGGTTGGTGTCGGGCCGGTGAGTTGACAACGAAGAGCGGGATTGGATCGTCGGCTTCGAAGGTAGGTGTCGAGTCGTTAAACAAGAGCGACGGAGGTGGCCGTTCGGTAGTCCCGTCGAAGGCTGCAGTGTAGATCGACGATCGACAAGGTCTTCCGGTTGGCTTTGCTCGTGA
>NW_021364594.1:0-235 GCF_001605985.2 Dendrobium catenatum | reverse complement strand
CGCCGCATTTCGCACGTCGATGTCTCTTCTCCCACGATCATCCGCACGACTCATTAAAGTCGGCACGAAGCAACGGGGCCGAGGCTCTTTCTCTCATTCCCGCTCTTATCTCTCACTCCATCTTCTCTGCTCACTCTCCCAACTCTCGCTACTTCTCCGCCCTCTATCATCTCTGTTCGACGTCACTCCTCAGACGACTTTCCATTCCCATTGGATCGGAAGTCAGAACATTTGA
>NW_021364593.1:0-938 GCF_001605985.2 Dendrobium catenatum | reverse complement strand
CATGTGCTCACAAATTTCAAATAATTGATCATAAGTTAGTTCACAAACCTGTTCTTGGTTACTTTGACCAAGATCATTGTTTGTCATTAAGCATAAGTTTGTTGTCTCCTCTTCAGGTTAAGTCTCAGAGGAGTTTGATGCAGAATCTGCCAAGAATGCCTTTTGGAATCTCTTCTTATCCTTCTTGGACTTGGGTTTCTCCTCACCCATTTCCTTGCTTGGGTGAGACTTGAGTGTAGGGAAAACAATTTTAATATATCCTGGCTTCCTGCATTCAAAACAAATTATATCATTAGAATTTTTGAAATTTTTATTATTCTTTCCTTTATTTCACTTCTGATGATTCTTGTGCTTCTTCCTTATAAAGCTCTTAAATTGCCTCATGATTAAGGCAATATCATCATTTTTAGACTCGGATGAGTTAGTGTCCGAGTTTTTCGACTTAAGTGCCACCAATTTCTCCTTCTTCCTCTCACCTGCATCACAATTTCTTTAGTTCACCCCTTGCTCGTAAGCAATGAGTGAACCAAGTAAGTTATCGATCAAATAGGTATTTAAATCATTAGTCTTAGAAATTACAGTGATTTTAGCATCTAAAGAGGAAGGCAAAGATCTTAAAATTCTATTCACTTTTTTATAGTTAGTAAGTTCTCTTCCTAACGCATGAAACGAAGTAACAATCTGAGTAAGCCTTGTATATATTTCAGAAATTATTTCATTAGGTTTCATACAAAAAAGTTCATAATCAAGCAAGATAATGTTCAATCGAGCTTGCTTAACTTCATTAGTGCCTTCATAGGTGATACACAATTTATTCAAAAAATTTTCCAGTAGTTCAAGTGAAAACACATGTAATCTTCCGATTTTAAAGCACAGAAAAAAAAGTTCAAACACTTTGTATTAAGTTGTGCTAAATCTCTTTCATCAAAAGTTCATTC
>NW_021364592.1:0-208 GCF_001605985.2 Dendrobium catenatum | reverse complement strand
ACCCTACTAATATACGTTAAGCAAAATCTTTCATTGCTTGACATGTGTTGGAGGGTTGAGATTCTCTTACAGGCCTTAATTTCCAAAAAAAATTTATTATTTCTCTCGTCTCCCTTTTAAAGAAAATCTAATTTCAATATTCTCTTTAACTTTCAGAAAATCCCAAATGGCCGGTAAATTGATCTTCTCCTTTGACCGAGAGTTGTCC
>NW_021364591.1:0-702 GCF_001605985.2 Dendrobium catenatum | reverse complement strand
TCTCTCTCTCTCTCTCTCTCTCTCTCTCTCTCTCTCTTTCTGTCCTCAAGGTCTTCTCAGGGTCAGCAAAAGATTGTTCAAAAACATTAAACAAGAGCTCTTAAATAGAAGAGCTTTAAAGGATCTCATTAATTGTAAATTGTCGACTATATCGTCCAGGACGATATACAAATCGTCCTGGCCGATCAGTACAAATTCCATGAGATCAGCCAAAGGATCGCCCTGAATGCAAACTGGATGATTAAAATTTGGCCTGATCGTCCAGGTCCATCTCACGATCGTCCAGGCCAGTCAGTTCAAATCAGAGGAAAATCGTCCAGAGCATCGCCCTGAATTCAAGCTGGCCGATATTTATCGTCCAGAAGTAACTAAGGTTTTTGAATATATCGTCCTGGCTGATGCTGAGATCATCTAGGCCGATATGATCTTATTAATCATCCTTAATTACTTCCTTGATTTTTTTGATTAATTAAGGCATAATTGTGATTATCGTCCAGGCCGATCCAAGATCATCCTGGCCGATTACCCAAAATACAAAATACCTTAATTGTTTATGGCGGAAATTTCTTTCTGTTTTGAGCTTATCGTCATGGCTGATACACGTATCGTCCAGGTCGATCTGTTAATGATGGCTGCCTTAATTAAGAATCCTGAATAGAATCTCCGTTTTAAACTAGATCGTCCAGGCCGATACAAATATCG
>NW_021364590.1:0-531 GCF_001605985.2 Dendrobium catenatum | reverse complement strand
AGACAGAGTTTAAAATCACAAAGACACGCATTATTTCAGACAAGATGTACAATTGCAGGGAAAGTTTGTGAGCTCCTCGTCGATAGCGGGTGTACCGAGAATGTTGTATCACGTTCGGTGGTTCACAACCTACAACTGAAGACGTCTAAGAGAGCCAGTCCATATAAAATAAGTTGGGTAAAGAAAGGTGTGGAAATTACAGTCACGGAATCGTGCCGCCTCAGTTTTTCTATAGGCAAACATTACGTGTGTGAGGTGGTCTGCGACGTCGTCGACATGGACGTCTGCCACCTCATTTTGGGCAGACCTTGGCAGTTCGATACAGGAGCCCAATACGATTGCCGTGCAAACATTTATACCATTGAGTGGCAGGGCCGTCGCTTACGTCTATTACCTAGTTCGGGTGATAGTCTGAGCGGGACTGGTAATTCAAACTCCAGCACAATGCATATTGTCTCAGGATCACATTTACTGCAATGCTAGAAGGATCCCGTGCCTATGTACGCACTGTTAATTACTGAGAACTCTTCG
>NW_021364589.1:0-429 GCF_001605985.2 Dendrobium catenatum | reverse complement strand
TTGTGCCTAAAGTTTCAAGTGATTTCATCCACCCGATTGAGAGAACGAACCAAAAAACGGATCCTAGGGCGTCTTTCATAGTTTGATACGGATGTACGTTTTCTGGACCGTTGATCACATGATCAACGATCCAGATCTGCCCGCTCCGCATTTTGGTTCGCCCGTGTATTCTAGTTAACATTCGATCGATCGTCTGACGAAATCAAGGCCGTCTGCTCGGAGTTGCGGGATCGAACGTCTGCCGTCTGATCTTCTTCTATTGAGATCAAACGACGGGATGCGATCTCAGCCGTTAGATCAGACCCGCGGCTAATCAAACGGTCTTCACCGACCGCTGACGTGGTTAAGTGAAACAGCGTGAAGCGGCCTGCGGCCGACGCGTGTCCCCGCCGTCACGCGGTTCCGATCCCGCGAACCCGAGTGCGCCAC
>NW_021364588.1:0-326 GCF_001605985.2 Dendrobium catenatum | reverse complement strand
AAGTATGACTAGATAGAAAGGTCGGTAAAGAAAGAACTGAAGCATTGATCAAAGAAACTTTACCTGCAAGAGAAATGAATTTTGTACCCCATATGTTCATTTTGGCCGCTGTTTTAACAATGATTTTGCTGAAATCTGATTTGACTAATCTTCTAAGAGCAATCTTCACTCCCAAATATTCCATTTCTTTCACCATCTTCATGTTGATAACTTTGAGAAGTGAATTGCACTCTCTTTTTTTCACAGTTTTACTAAATAAAACCATAGATTTAAGCAAGTTAACTTTTTGTCCTGTCCAACTACAATAATTCTTTAAGATATTATCC
>NW_021364587.1:0-836 GCF_001605985.2 Dendrobium catenatum | reverse complement strand
AATTGACCCAACCAAAATCCAGTTAACTCAAATGACATAATCTAACCCATTTAATAAATGGGTCAAAATATTGAACCTGAACATGCCTTTCTTGTAACACTAACCTGACTTGATGACCCATAGATTTTAGGCTAATTGATTAAAAATAAAAAGATTTTACCAATAAATAAAATAATTTAAGAAAAAAAAGTTATTAAACCGGTATTTTTTTAGTTAAAATTGGGTTGGTGTGTTAACATGAACTCGACCTGTTTAATAAATTGGTTGAAATGCACGACTTGAACATGTCCTATTTATTAATCGGGTCAACCTGAATCAAGATTTTTCAAGTCGGGTTATTTTTTGACACTTTTACTTTTATTTATATGTGTGGAATTTTTTGTATAAAATTAAGATATTATATTATCTCTCTTATTTTACTAATATTCCAGTACACAATTTTTTGACATAATCTATGAGAAATATTCCCAGCTTTATGCAAACATTTCTTCAAAGGTTGACAGAAGTAACATCCACCATAATAGATTTTCTTGCTCCAACACAAATCAATCCAAAAATTAGACCTTTAATTAAGGATGTCATAATCTAGCTAGTGAATGTCCCTTTGGCTTGTTCATAGAAGTTTGCATCAGCAAGATGGAGGAGTATCAAGCTCAAAGCATTTATCTCATAGAAGAGGTTAGACAACAAAGAGTTCAAACACCATAAAATCAACAACAAATTAAGGTTGGTCAATTTGATGGCATGATCTTTGCACTTGAGGTTGATCAATTTGATGCCATTCATGCAATTTCCAATAATTATTCCTCCACCATAGCTTCATTACGATCTCTTGA
>NW_021364586.1:0-2976 GCF_001605985.2 Dendrobium catenatum | reverse complement strand
AGAGATTCTTACCTTTGAACACCAAGTGAAGCCTTCAAGCTCTAGTGGTAGGAATCTTCCTTTAAATTCTCTCTCACACTCTCTCCTTGAGTTTTCTTTCAATAGGCACGAAGATCAAATGGAAAAAAGAGTCGGTGGCAGTCTAATTTGGATTATATATACAAAAGATAAGAAAAACCGCCCAAAAACTGCAAGTTTTCAATTCTGTATGCAGTGGATCATCCCGTACGATCGTGGATCGTCCTGGATGATTTTACTTAAAGTGCCGGAAACGAAACTAATGTAAATTGGTACGAATTATGTTCGTACATGCACATCATCCTGTATGAATTATGTTCGTCCGGTACAAAACGGTTATTTTATAGGTTGGTTTCCAAAAATTCTACAGGACGTAACCAACTGACTTAAGTTAGTTCAGTTCATCCTGGGACGAACAGGTTTCGTCCTGGGATGAATGTAAACAGAGAGTTTCGTCTAGGGACAAAAATAAATTTTGTCTTGTACGATCTCATACAGAGAGTTTCGTCCCGGTACGAAAATTAATTTTGTACGGTACGAACTTATACAGAGAGTTTCGTCCCGGTACGAACCTTATTTTTTGTCTGGATGAACATTGTGAGTGAGATTCCCGAGAGTTTCGTCCAGGGACGAAGTAAATTTTGTCCTGTACGAATAGGACTTAGAAAATTTTCTCCTTGTATGTTCAGTCTGTTGCTCTTCTGAGGGGCTAATTGACATGATCATCTCATACGAACATGGTTCGTCCCGTACGATCAATTCACAAAAAATTATCCCCAAAGAGTGTGTTGTGATTTTTTTTACTTAATTACAATCACTCCCTTTCATGTAAAAAAAATATGATTTACAAATGAATAGATTGATGTCTTCATCACTTCGAGTTGATTTTCCTGAAATGTTAGTACACACTAGAGCAAAAAATAAAACTTCTAAAAAGTGTTAGGAGATATATATAAAAACAATAATATTTGAAATCATCAAAATAATACAAGTTGTAAGAATATGAAACATGCAAATAGCAACTCTCTCTACAATATCATACTTTACGATACATAGATCGTACTTTACGGTATACTGTAATCTACACAGAACACACCAAACAACAAATTTCATCTCTATTGATCATACTGTACGACTATAATCATACTGTACGATTAATTATTGGTCATTTTACGGTATGATATCTCCTCTTCGTACTGTACGCGCCATGAAAGCGAATGGATTGGGACGAATTTAAGCGTGCTGGTACATTATTATTGCATATCGTACTGTACGATTTACATTCATCGTACTGTACGATCCACCTCTGCAAATGGATGAGAATGAAATAAAGGCATTCGGTACGATATTAATGCAATTCGGACTGTACTATACACCTATTCGTACAGTACGATATGTTTGGTCAAAAGTTATACTGAATTCCTCAGGACGATAGATATTCCTCTGATCATACTGTACGATATTAATTGTACTGTACGTGTTGACCTCCTTTTCCTGGTACGAACCGTCAGGGTAATTATTACTAGATCGTACTGTATGATTTACAATCGTACTGTACGATTTGTAGAAACTCTATAAATTGTGTGGGTAGGCCGAACTCTTCACTTTCACTCCACTAATCAATTCACTTGATTCCTTTTTACCATGCACTCAGCCTCTACAGGATGTTTTGTTCAAGCAAGAGAGGTCGTGTGGTACTGGGAAGCTCGTGTTCCTCTCGCCGCCATAGCGCTCGATTCTAGAATGCCGAAAACGAGGATGCATACCACAAGTTCTGATCTACAAGGTAATGAACCTCTTTGCTTCCACCACCCTCCAATTTCTTCTCACCCTGGCCTTCCCTTACAATTCTGAACTCCTAGAATTCCTAACCAATCTGACCTACACTGTCGACAACCTCACTTTCCACTCTTTTGTTTGTCGTCAAAATGTTGAAATAACCAAAGCTGATATCGCCCAACACAATGGGCTATCTACTGAAGGGCCTATGGTTCATTCTTTTCTTACAAACGATTTTGACTGGAGCGACGTTAATCGAGATAGTCCATTTCCTAAGAGGTCTAAGATAGTCCTGATCTTAAACTGCTTCAATCATACCTAAAGTTAATATATTTTAGGATTTTTTTTATTTTTATAAGGGTCCTCTTAATTTCTAAGTCAAATAATAAAGTCTCCTTCGTAGATCTACCAAACATTCAATAATAATGTAGGAATTAAATTATAGATAATAAAATAACTATAACATGTAAAATATTTTCTTTATTTTTAATTTTTTTTAAAAATAAAAGTAAAAATAGGATACAAGATACAAGTAGGATAAAATATACAACTAGTTCAATAATACAACTCAACTTACAATATGATGCCAATAGCTGATGGGTGTTGTGGGGTTATGAGCAACATTTAATGCATGAACTAAGTTTATGCTATGGGCTAAAATATGCTTAACTTTTCTTTGATATGAAACACCCACTAAATAAAGAAGTGCATGTATTGAACTAGAAAGAAAGTGATTGCGAGAGTATTGATCCCATGAGAAAGTATTATGTTAACATGCAAGTAAACTACTACTACCTACTACAACTATAATGTTTATCCTACTGAATGAAAATAAGGGTTGAGATTCCATCACTACAGAGGATTGCAAGAGAAAATATAAGATACCAGATAATAAAATTTTTTGAACTAATGAATGCAAATTACCAAAGTTTTTCTAATGAGACAGTCTTTAGTTGATGTGTATTAGTATATATGTATCCCTAGATCTCTGTCAAGCTTATAATGATATAAAGTGAGTTTTATAGCCTTCCTACATTGATTGTATCTCCATATTTAAAATTTTAAATATCCTATATTTTTGTATGCAAACAATCCATTCTAATATAACTATTTATTCCAATATTCCTCTATTATGGTAATACATCACAATAGTTTTTAACTACACACATGGCCATTGTA
>NW_021364585.1:0-303 GCF_001605985.2 Dendrobium catenatum | reverse complement strand
GCTTAAATGTTGAGTGAAGGTTCCATGATTGAAGGAATCAATATGGGTCGTCTGATATTGCACTATAAATTTATCATGAATCTTTTTCATATTTACGGAGTATGACACTCTTTAAATTTATGAATAGACCCCCTTTCTTTGCAAGAAGGGGTCTCTTTTAGGTTGGACACTCGGCTAGAGACTCCAGAGAGCTTTGAAGCTTAAAAATTATGGAGCTCCACCCATACAACACCACTGGCCAATCCTCGCCGCCCTGCCACAATTGTTGAACCTTCGCCAGACCATCGCCATCAGTCCTTCATC
>NW_021364584.1:0-222 GCF_001605985.2 Dendrobium catenatum | reverse complement strand
TATAAAAATTTTAATTTTTGTATTAAAAAGCTGCTTTAAGAAGCAGTAAGAAAGCCGTATCAAACAAAGTCTTACTCAATGAAGTCTTGCACTTTGCAGTTGGAATTTGTGTCCTAAAATTTATTTCACATTTTTTCACATGAAGGGCGTATTTTTGACCTAACATTTGATCTGATCACAGAAATTCACTTGTGTGAAATTAGGTGACATGTGTGGAGGCAC
>NW_021364583.1:0-256 GCF_001605985.2 Dendrobium catenatum | reverse complement strand
GCACGTTCTGTATTAATTTGGTGAATTGTAATTTTTTGGAGATTTTTGTGTAAATTTGACCGACTGCCGTTACTCTGCCCTATTTTCGTACGATTTCTGATTTGGTTTAAATTGCTAGATTGAATTGATATGTGCATGACTATTGATATGATCGTTTTAGATTTCTTTATTGTTGATTATTGCATCGAGTATTGCATTGACTGATTGATACTGAAAGACAAGTGGGAACCTGGTTGAACGTTGGTTGAAGATAGAT
>NW_021364582.1:0-310 GCF_001605985.2 Dendrobium catenatum | reverse complement strand
TGACTCAAGCTGTAAACTCGTGGCTGAACTGGAGAAGGAGCTGAAGCAACAGAACTACTCTGCTCTCTCTGAATTGTAGGTGGTCTCCGTGGTCCAGAACTAGTACCACCACCTCTACCAGAAAATCCCTAAGGACGAGGAGGAACAGTCCTCGGTCTTCCTACTGAACTGACAGGTCTGACAAAGCCCTCAGATCGGAACTCAGTACGCCGATCAAATCCAGCATGTGGACACTCTGCAATCCTATGTCCCGGCTGACCACATCTAAAATAAAGATCAGCCATCCTGTAGCACTGGCCATGGTGTCGCC
>NW_021364581.1:0-319 GCF_001605985.2 Dendrobium catenatum | reverse complement strand
TTGTGTTTGTGCATGAAAATATAGAAAGAAGCAAAATGTTAAAGTATGGTACAACGCCGTGATGTTAGACACAATACCGTCGCGGCGCCAACATTAACATCGCGAGAAATCCCAAATATGGACGTGACATGCTCAGTCTCTATTTGACAACATTGCATTATCAAAGCAGTCAATGCCGCAAAAAGCCTAGTGTGACGCCCCAAGATCTAACTTGGAAAGAATTTCAATCAATTCTTCAAAACCATTTACCAGAGCTATCTATAACATCAATCAAACAGTCTAGCAAAAATCTATAACATTTAAAACATCAATGTACAGG
>NW_021364580.1:0-284 GCF_001605985.2 Dendrobium catenatum | reverse complement strand
AACACAAGTTTTTTTTTTACGTGGAAAACCCTTGAAAGGGGAAAACCACGAGGCCCAGCCCAGTTGAAAATGATTCCACTAGAATATAAGTCGATTACAATGGTCTGACTCGCCTCCGAGGGCAATCAATTACAAATAACAACTGTACGATAGAAGTCTGCGTGTCAAGTGATGGTCTGGCAGAACTTCGGGCCTCAGGTGATGGTCTAATGAAGATGAGGGCCTTTGGCGAATGTGAGGGCCTCTGGCGAAGGTAAGGGCCTCAGGTGGTGGTCCGGCGAGGC
>NW_021364579.1:0-892 GCF_001605985.2 Dendrobium catenatum | reverse complement strand
TTGCTGAGCTGTTGTAGCTCATCCTTATTTTCTACGTTGTTTTCAGGTTCTGGGAAGGGGAAAGAAGTTCAGGAATAGAAGTTCAGAGTCTGATTCCGTATAGGTATTTTTGTCCTTTTGATTTTTGTACAGTCATGACTTTTATGTTATGTCTTTCTTTGTGTATGAAAGCCATGAGTTGTATTTGTACTTGATTCTTTTGAGGAAGAAAAAAAAATAGATGATCTGTTCCGCTGCATTTGATGTTTATAGTAGCTCTGTGCATATGTTTTTATCTATATGTTTGGAAGTGAGTTCTGAAACAAATTCCAAAGCCAGATCCTGGAATCAGTTCAGTTAGTCTGAAAGTTCAGGCCCCACGACCCGATGCGAGCGGGACCCGTCCTGGTCAGGTTAGGTCGTGACAATATGTGCCACGCCTTTACTAGCAAGAGACATAGTGAGAATAAATCATAATGATATTCTCAACCAGACATTATCTTTTTGTAAGCTAAAGTGAATTTTAACTTGTCCATCCCGACAAACTGTTGCAGAGGGTGGATGAATATTTTTACGTTAAGCATTTAAAGATTATTTTTTATTTTAAATATCTTGGTTTTAGGTGATTATTTTAGAATTTTGAATTTTTATAAGCATTTGGGAGACATTATAAATATTTGTAATCCCCTCCAATTAAAATATTTTGTCAACACGATCATTATCACAGTCACATTAGTGGTTACATTTTTATTGATTAAACTTTGTCAACTCTGTCAATTTATTGACAAATGATCGGGTTCGAATCTATATTCATTTATTAACCCACGCAACATCCTTAGGCGTCACATATGCACCTACTATACGCTCGTTGGGGAACATACATGTGAGACCTCGTTCCCTTACTGTTCCTCTC
>NW_021364578.1:0-257 GCF_001605985.2 Dendrobium catenatum | reverse complement strand
GTTTGATAATCTAAATTGTAGTTTAAACCTTTCAAATATGCTTCAGATCTTTGATTTGGACTCATTTTGGCTCAGATTGAGTCAAATTTAGTGTCCATGGTTTCATATTTTTGAGACATTTAGTTTGACTATAAGTTTACTGAAATCGGAGTTCAAATGCTCTCCAATTTAATTTTGAAATTTCCAACTTGATTTTATCTTGAGTTTCGTGTCCAATCAAGATAATTTTTTGATGATATGCCAGATGGATAGCATAT
>NW_021364577.1:0-284 GCF_001605985.2 Dendrobium catenatum | reverse complement strand
TTTTGCTTTGAGTGATTGATGGTTTGATTTCGAATTTAAATATCTGAATTTTAGGATTTGTGGGATTTTAGATTTTTGGGTGGAGTTTGGAAAAACATTTGAATATTTGGAAGTCATTTGGAAATGTTTGTGAACCCCTCCGGTTGAGATAGACAATCAACACGGCCATCATCGGGGTGTTTGGGATCATTTCCCTTTTTATTGATTGAACCCTGTCAACTCGACCAAGCTATTGGTCGAGGATCGAGTTTTTCGTAGGCTTTATGCCTTTATCTATGAATCTT
>NW_021364576.1:0-566 GCF_001605985.2 Dendrobium catenatum | reverse complement strand
AGCCCACCCAATCACTCAAATGGGTTCTAGATTCTTCCTATACTCTAGCCCAACCCAGACCAGTTGTTACCATGAACCCAAAATGGCCAATAGTCGCCCTACCACTTGAGAATGACAATTCATCATCCTCACCTGTCCAGCTCACCTCTCTACTGCTTAATGTATTATCTCGTTTGGCTCCAACAACTGAAATAGGGTAGGATGGACAGATTCCTTTCATTTGAATATTAATTCTACTTCACTCATCCTCCACCCATTTTAATGTTTCATTCCGCATTCCCAGTGACTCTCATTCATTCTCCTAGTGATTTCTAGGTGTTTGGAGCCAGCCGCTGGTGAGAGGAGGAAGTTGTCATGAGCTTCTTTGTCCCAACCTTTCAAAATTTCTTTCTAGTGCTTTTCAATTGTTGAGTACTTCTAAGATAACTTCTGTACAGGTATTTCCCTAACTCTAGGTTGTCCATAAGTTTTTTTAATATATATTGTGATCAATCATCTTATGTTAATTTTACCTAAAATCATCTCCCCGTTTCAGATGGGTTTTGTTAAAGGTCGTGCACTTACGG
>NW_021364575.1:0-252 GCF_001605985.2 Dendrobium catenatum | reverse complement strand
CTCTTGCTCTATCTAACTCTCTCTATCTCTCTCTCTCTCTCTCGCTCTCCCTCTCGCTCTCTCCTTATCTCTCACTCTCTCTTTCCCTTTCTCTTTCTCTTCTACTCTCTCTCTCTCTCTCTGCCTCTCTCTTTCTCTCTCTCCCTCCTCCTCCTTATTCTTCTCTCTCTCTCTATCTCTCTCTCTCTCTCCCCCTTCTATTTCTCTCTATATCTCTCAATCATCTATCTCCCTTATGTCTCTCCCTTCCCT
>NW_021364574.1:0-3319 GCF_001605985.2 Dendrobium catenatum | reverse complement strand
TACAAGATCAATTTGAATGAGAAGATTAAAAGAGTCTTGAAAGAAATAACTACCACAAGTGGCGCTTTGTGCATCTTTTTCACAATTGTGACACACTTTTGTGCAAATTTGCATTTATTGGGCTTATTTTATGCCTCTTTTTCACATTGCGAACCATTGCGCATTTCTTTTGATTTTTGTACATTTGTCAAGAGTAATTGTATTCTTTCCAAACCATTAATCAAAGTTTTCAAATTAATCTAGGTGCATAAATATTAATTGAAGAGTGAAATACAAAATAAGAAAAACATCACAATTGCAATAATAAATTAATATAGTCTAAACAAAAGAGATGAAATTTGGCAATCTTAATTATTATCAAGTTATAAGCTAAACTTAAATTTAAAAAAAATTAGATTTTCTAATGAGTATGATTTTTAATTTGCATTTTAAGATTTATAGCACTAATAAGAAAATAAAAACCAAAGATTTTCATAGTTAAACACACATTTCAGAAACAAGATAATGACAAGACATATTTACTTATATTGATATCAGAAAGATATTACAGTCACTGCAATCGATATCAATACACACCATCTAGAGAAAAATAGAAAATACATCTAAAAATTCATCTAAAGAAATACAACAAAACAACAACAAACACATGAACCATAACAACTCAAACACAAAACAAAAAGTGCAACAATCACTCGGACGGTCCCTGATCTGGAGGAGGAGGAGGTTGAGCTTTGAAGAAGGTAAAGTAACTGCTTACCATAAGCATGTTACTGTTCAAATCATTCATTTGCCCTATTATGAAGCCCATATCCTGATTGTAGCGATTTTCAAATTGATCAAAACGTTGATCAAAATGAGTCTCTAGCTGATCAAATCTTTGAACCAAATTTTGATAATTTGTATCATTGGTCGGTGTTGGTTCGGCTTCAGGTTCCTCCTCGGTGTCACTGACGACGTGTGCCTTACTAGAATCATCATTTTTGAAGATTGCTCTGATTGATGCATCATTGTAATAGAGCAAATCTTCAAACTCCTGATCAGGATGAGTCAAACCATACTTCTTCTCCATAATAAAAGCAACTAGATGTCCTAAAGAAAAATTTCGTTTTCTTTTCTGATCAGCATGACCTATTTCGAAAATCCCAAAAAGATAGTCGAGAATTAACTGGGCTTCATCTATAGGTTTTTTAGTCATGATCATAAAAGTGACCATAGAAAAAAGTGGAGTTATGCTCACTCTATCACCAGCCTTAGGGATAATGGAAGTTATAAAGATATGTTGGATTATTCATGCAGTTTTCACAAGATCGGATACTCTAGCCACATGTTCATTCACATTATTCCCTCTAATCACTTGATTGATTTCAGACCACGAATAGTCATCGGTAGTGATCAGATAATTTGCTCTTTCCCCTTCAGTTCTTAAGTTTAGAAATGCTCCTAAGTCATGCTTAGTAATTTCTACTTTTTGTTTAAAGACAAAGGAGTGGACTACAGACTAACGACGGCCAAAGGACATATTGGCCAGGAAATAGTGAAAAGTCTCTTTGTTGTAAGGGTGGACCAGAGTAAGAATGAAACCAAATTGGGTCAAGGTGAACAGGTTCATTACCTGGAAAGTAAGATTTTCTTGAAGTAGGATCATAGAGGGTGTGATTTTGGCAGAGGCAAATCGAGGAAAAGATTCCTCATTTTCCTTAGACAGAAAGTTCTCTAAAGGATTCCTATGTGGATTCTTTGCTATGACCTTCTGCCTCTTACTTGAACTAGCCATCTGAAAAGGGCTGATCTAAAGAATGAAAGAGATTGAAAGTGATGTTTAGAATGTGACAATTAAGTTCAAAATCCTGCCAATTTATTTAAAAATGGCATGTTCGTACTGGACAAAAAAATAATTCTTCCCGTACGAAATATTTTTGTACAGATGATTCAATGCGTAAAAAATGAAACAGCTTTTCGTAATCAACACAACTTACGAAGCGTTCTTTTGTACAGACTTTTGACCAGTCTGATCGTACAGACGAACACGTGTTCGTCCCGGGACGATCAGAACTTATATCTTTTTAATGGCAGTTGAAACCGTCCCCTAGATCGAACCGACATGTGTTCATCCAGACGAACCAAAGCTTCGTACATACGAAGTTCATATTAAAAACTATCTTATCCATTCAACTGCTTCATTCATTTCTCCTGTCGTTTGAAAAATATTTCATCTCGAACGATCGTGACGATCGTACAGACGAAGTACATTAAAACTGCACTTAAAACGGTTCAAAATCCCACAGTTTGTCATACTACACAAATCATCCCGTATGAAACGATTTCGTCCCGGACGATGAAGAAACTTTTTTTACTCAAACAAAAAACTACAAAACAAAATGAAATCATTTACACAAATCAAAACTAAGAAACACAACAACAACAAAATAACAAACACAAAAATATTAACTAGAAAAACAAATATCAATGTTGCAGAAAATATTTTATTTAAGCATTCAAATCAATCATACCAAGCCTTGTTCTTATTGCACTGAAAATATCAAAGGCTAATGGTTTTGTAAAAATGTCTGCAAGTTGATTTTCAGTAGAAACATGAGTGAGTTCAATTTCTCCTATAGACACATAATCCCTTATGAAATGATGTCTTATGTCTATATGTTTGGTTCTTGAATGTTGAATAGGATTTTTAGAAATGTAAATAGCACTAGTGTTATCACAATAAATTGGAATAATGCTTATAGACAATCCCAAATCAATCAACTGTTGTTTCAACCAAAGTACTTGTGCCACACAACTTCCTAATGCAATGTATTCAGCTTCTATAGTAGATAGAGCTACTGAATTTTGTTTTCTACTGGACCAAGAGACTAAAGAATTTCCAATAAATTGACATGTTCTAGAAGTACTCTTTCTATCAACTCTACAACCTGTAAACTCAGAATCTGAATATCCAATTACTTCAAATGAAGAGCTAAACTTAGGATACCAAATTCCTAAGTTCTGAGTTCCTAACAGATATCTCAAAATCTTTTTCACTACTGTCAAATGTGATTCTTTTGGATATGATTGAAATCTAGCACACAAGCAAATACTAAACATGATATCAGGTCGGCTAGCCATCAAATACAGTAAAGATCCAATTATCCCTCTAAATTTCTTTTCATCAACAAATTTTCCCTTAGGGTCCATATCCAACTGAACTGAGGAACTCATTGGTGTACTAACAGGTTTAGCATTGTTTATTTCATACTTTTTGAGGATATCCTTAACATATTTAGACTAACTAAGAAATGTACCTTCCTCAATTTGCTTAATGCTA
>NW_021364573.1:0-248 GCF_001605985.2 Dendrobium catenatum | reverse complement strand
ATTGTACCTGAAATACTTAGAAGCACATAAAACAAATATCCAAAATGTGGTGTATTAATAAGTAAATAAACACCAATAATGTTGAAACAAACTATTTTTTATGAAAATGTGTATTTTATCTTAGATATATAAGTTAGTACTAATGATATTTTTTTATGTAATTTCAATATTAGAATGTTATATTAGTAAATATAAAAATTTTGATATTGTATATATAAATTTATAAGAATTTTAGGCAATGTTTTGAA
>NW_021364572.1:0-294 GCF_001605985.2 Dendrobium catenatum | reverse complement strand
AAGAAAGGGGAGGAGAGAAAATAAAGAACCAAGAGCCACGAAGGGGGCTGTTGGGCGATCAATGTGAGCCTCTCCTAGGCTACTCCTCTTCTCTAGAACCCACAAAGAGATCACAAGCAAAAGCTGAAATTTTCATATCAATAATCATCTCTTATTACAATGCAAGAGGCCTTCTAATAAAATACAAGAACAAATAAAAATACAAGATAAATCAAAGTAAAGACTCTGTATTGTAGCCGTCGATCTCTTACTCCGAGGATGGTACACATGTCGAAATCTGATGTCCTCATCACC
>NW_021364571.1:0-222 GCF_001605985.2 Dendrobium catenatum | reverse complement strand
CATTCCGGCCGCGCAAAGAAAAGGGTACACCAGGCTCTCCTGGCCTCGCCGTATGCGTCGAACCGGTTTCCCTCCTACCACGGCCACTAAAGGCGTGCTTAGGTGGTTTGCCGGTCCGACACGCATGTCGAGACAGGAGGGCGTGGGTCGCTCACTTACCTCAATATAGGTGTCGCGCCGGTTGCCCCCTCCTACCACGCTCAATAAAGACGTGCATAGGTA
>NW_021364570.1:0-287 GCF_001605985.2 Dendrobium catenatum | reverse complement strand
GTAATAATAAATTTCAAGTGCTGCTTGAAGAACAAGATGAGGGAGAAATCGTTGAAGTTACTGAAACAGAGGAAAGAAATTCCAAAGAAAATGATGCTGAAATAATTTCAAATGCAGACAAGTCATCTAGAATTGATAGATTTCGGAGTTCAGGACATCAAATTTCAAATTCTGATAAACTTAAGCTCTATAAGGAGATTAGATCTTTGGGTCCTGTTGAGGTAACTCATAGAAAGAGGAAAGGGGATATCAGAGCTGGAAAAAAAGGCGGGGACTCTTCCCCTCTC
>NW_021364569.1:0-309 GCF_001605985.2 Dendrobium catenatum | reverse complement strand
CTCAAGGCCACCTACTCATAAGATTCGGGACATCATATGGAGCAAATATGATGCTCCTTACTTATCATGGAAGAAGATCCCAAAAGAAATTGGGGATATATGGTTTAGAAAATTTTAGGTATATTTATTTGGTATGAATTAAAATATTTGATTTCATTTATATTAATATTATTTATTATACCTATATTTTTTATAGAAAGATTTTAGGTCATTGTCTGAGCATGACACAAGGATCATAAAAATTTTTGAGAGGAGAGGATCGACTCATCTTAGGGATATATTCACGGACATTAGAAAGTCCGAACAACA
>NW_021364568.1:0-267 GCF_001605985.2 Dendrobium catenatum | reverse complement strand
GGCTAAATTAAATTAGTTCTATTTGTCGTGTCATCTTAAATGTTAGAATACATTAAAATAGTTACTCATGAGTCTGGATCTTGTTTGGATTTTCTTGCCCCATCAAGACCACATTTTATTAACAAGAAGTTGAACATATAACAGCGGATCCAAAAACAAAATCAAATTTTATTCGTTAATTTTTAATTCTTAATTTTTAATCAAAGAGGCTAAATTTCTTGCCATTCGGGAAAGCCAATTAATAAAAAAATTTATTTCGGTTTCTTA
>NW_021364567.1:0-2373 GCF_001605985.2 Dendrobium catenatum | reverse complement strand
GTTTTCTCAGGCTCTGGCCTGGGATGTAATTAACCACAGGGGCTTACGCCAGTGGGAAACTCGGTCCCACATCTACTAAACCCCATTTGAACTCTTGAATCGGGTGGGGGAAACCCGTGATTAGGTTGTGTATATTACTACCCATCGAGGTGTGTTGGAGACAACCTCTATCCTCAATGGTTAGTCGTATGCACGATCCAATATGTCCCTTCCAATTGACCCGTTCGCACGGTGCTCTTTCGGAGGTCCACAGATATGATTTCAAATATGTGATTTAATTTGTACTAATCTTTTTGGTATTGCCTAAATCTTTACATAAAGAATTTAGGTGGTTGCCTGAGCAAAGCACGAGGATTAGAATAAATTTTGAGAGGAGAGGAGCGACTCTTCTTAGGGACATGTTCATGGACATTAAAAAGTTCGGGCAGCATCCTAATTGGATTGGAAAGGGCGTTTGTGATGATTTGAGTAGTGCTTGGGCGACCCATGAGTTTGTAAAAATGAGAGAGTAGAATAAACAGAACAGAGCCTCTCACTATGATGGTTTAGGTAGCTCTCTTCATACTGGTGGATCTGTACCTCACACGGAACATAGATGGCGACTGGTAAGAGATTTAAATTAGTTCATTAAATATATTTATGTTATTATAACTATATCTTAAATTTTCAGAAAGAGTACCTTGGTCGGGAGCCAACACCACTGGAGTTGCATATAAGAACTCATCAACATCAAGCTGATCATTAGTGGGTTGATGAAAAGGCTAAGAAGGCTCATGTGAGTAAATTTTTTTGGAAATTTGGAATAAAAATTTATTTAGGGTAAACTAATTGTAATATCAATTTATAATTTATTTTATGTCTTTATTCTCGTAGGATGATTTTGTACGAGCTCAAGAAAGCCGCCAGTCCCCTGGCGAGGGATCATCTTCAGGATCATCCCACACTTCTGAGTATCATACTTGGTCAGAAGTTGTTGGTGGAAGACAGAGGGGGAGGATATATGGCTTGGGTTCACAAGGCTATGCTTATGAGGGCAGTTCATCCACCTCAACATTTTATGATCCAAGTGGAGATGAAGAAACTGTGAGTCAGAGGGTTGCAACATTAACTAGAGAGATTGAAGAAATTAGAAGGGTTCAAAATGAAATGCAAGCTGAGCTGCAATCCTACAGAACTGAAAATCAGAGGAAGCAAGAGGAAGAGCCGCAATGAACATCTCGAGACAGCGAGGATACAACTGAGGATTAGAACTAGTTTATGTTTATTGTGAACTTATTAATTTGTGAATTTCTGAACTTGTGAACTTGTGACCCGAACATATTAACTTTGTTTACATTTAATGTTTTGTTTGGTTGTGCTTATGTTTATATTTGTGATAGTTGATTGAATATAGCGGCGTGTTGCCCAAAACTTGTTGTTATATATTGCTTTATGTGCAGGTTTAGAATCTAGGGTGAATCTCCCTCAAATAGAGGGGATGCTGACATTTTTTTTTGCAGGTGCTACAGGTTTCCGGCGGCTAACCGGCGGTTTAGCTGCCGGCTCCGACGATACCGGACGATTTTAATGGCCGCTGGTATTTTTGTCAAACCACCGGTATGTCACCGGCGGTGAACCGACGCGTGCCGGTGGTTTATCTGACTCTCGCCGGCCGCCGTAACCATCAGCAAGCCGTTGGTGAATGCATCGCCTGTGAGCTGTTGATACAATGACCGGCGGTGTAAGCGCTGTCAAACCGCCGATACAAAGAGGGCTATTAACCGGCAGTCTACGCAGTGGGAAACCCACCGAAAACTTAGGCCGCCGGTAAAAACCGCTGTTGGTGGAATTTTGAAAGCTGGTTTTAAAAAATATTAGTTTTCTTTGGGGATTTTGAAATTAAGACTCAATTCTAATTCTAAAGTCGAATCGACTCGCTAGAAGAGTTATATCACCCCGGAAGATGAAAATAAATTTCACAGCGGTGTTCAGGCTTAGAATTATGGGACTCACCTTAAATATAATGTTCGGATTCTAAAGAAAAATTCCATATGGCCCCGAGAGGACATGATGAAATTTAACTAAACATCCGATTATGATATTTAAGGAATATGATTGTCGAATTCACATCCAATAGTCTTACCAAAGAAGAGTGTATCTCCCCGAAGGGAGATAACACCATTCAATGACAATCCTCCTAATGTAATAGCGACAATCATTTTTTTATCTTTCTCCCAAAGAAATCTAATGGGATTTTTGAAAATCAATTTTGAAATCAGGTGCGTGTTTGGTTCCAAATCTCCTACGAGCGCAAGCCCTCGTAGTTAATTATATCGTAGGTAGATAGAATCTCTTACGAAAACTCCCGATTAAAATGGTGGCAGAATTTCGTTA
>NW_021364566.1:0-475 GCF_001605985.2 Dendrobium catenatum | reverse complement strand
TTCCCTTTAACATCCACAGGTCTTTGGATCTCATCCCCCTTTGGCTTAACAACTACTGAGGCCAATCTCACAGGTTTATGTGGGAGCACCGGGGGTCTACCAGTAGGACGGTGGCCTCTCTCGGACCCAGTCAACACAATACCCTCCGTTTGAGAGGACGGAGGGCGTGGCACCCAGTGATATCCATCAACCAGTACAGAAGTGGCAGGCTGCCTAACATATTTCTTGTTTCTCCTAACATGTTGTGGAGTTAGGTTCTTAGCCTCAGATGCCTCTTCTTTCAACACTTATTTTCGGAAGCGATGTGAGATCAATCCCTTCAATTGTTTTACATACTCCTCCTTAGTTTGTCCTGTCTGTGCAGCACAGGTATGAATTATGTTTCTTGTCCTTGTCCTCTGGATGTATTTTTCTTTCTGAGTCTTCTTAGTCGAATAATCGACCGGGCATGGTGGGGAACGGGCTATCCTAGATA
>NW_021364565.1:0-813 GCF_001605985.2 Dendrobium catenatum | reverse complement strand
CAAGGATCAACAAAATAGAAAGGAATAATATAAACATACATTCTTCTTTCAAGAGGAGAAAGAAATAGTTTGTACTGTAAAACTCTTTTGTTGGAACACAATAGATTGCTTGCTTATGAAGAGCATGCAGATTACTGTTTGTTGTGTAGTAGAATACTCTGTTACACCTGCAAATTCTTGCCTCTTTGCCGACTCTTCAACAGAATTAGTTTATGATGTTACTTAATTCTAATTAGTTTCTGTACAACAAGGAGCAGATCATAATGATGTTTAGTGAATTTTTTTTATTCTTTGTCTGGGATTAACAATCCTTGCCCTGTGTTTTTTTGTAAATAATTTTGTTACTTTGTTATTGAATATTAATGTTCATAACTTGCTATTAGATAGTTTAATGTTGTGCGAGCTTATTATAATTCAAGCTTTATTAAAGCATATGAACATCAAATCGGAATGATAAAACAAGTTAAGTTTGTTCTATCCAAATAATTTGATGCCTCAAAGTAAAGTAAATTTAAGGAATCTAAAGTAATGTACAGATTTAAAAAAAAAAAATTTGATGCCCCAAAATTATCTTTTCAAGCATTTTGTTGATATAATTTTTCAAAAAATATAATAAAAACATATTTGTATTATTACGAGAGAATGTTTTATTATAAAATAATATTATAGAATCTAAAATTTTAACAAATATTTTGAAGTATGATAGTACAATGTCAATAAAAATTTATAGTATTTTTTATATATAAACTTATAAAATATTTGATAAAAACAATTTTATTTTAATTCAAAATTATTAGTTTCTTAGCATAAAAA
>NW_021364564.1:0-325 GCF_001605985.2 Dendrobium catenatum | reverse complement strand
TCAATATTTTATTGCCTTTAGTAACATTAAAAAGTTGCATAATAATAAATAATAATGAAAATATTATTCTATTTATTTTTAACATTAGAGATATATACGATTCATATTTTAAAAATTTTATAAATGATATCATTATCCATGCATTCGATTTATTTTCTGACAAATTTAAATTTGATCGATTGAACTATTCAATTCATAACCCAATAGCCAAATCCTCTTGAGTTTCAAATCTTCTGAGTTTTATATTTAACATTATTCAGAAAACAATCAATTTTCTAGCCAAAGAAAAAAAAAAATCGCTGCTTTGCAGCTACAAATCCAATCT
>NW_021364563.1:0-376 GCF_001605985.2 Dendrobium catenatum | reverse complement strand
GTTCGCGTCGCTCGCGTCACCCACTGCATCAAAGCGGGTCGGGTTGACCCGAACCCGAAGCGGGTCAGGTTCGGGTTTGAAAAATTGACCCGTTTGCAAAAATGGGTTGGGTTGACTCGAATCCGAATAGTGTCGGGTCAGTTCCGGGTTGACCCGAACCCGACCCGTGACCCGAAATTGATAGGTCTACAATTTAAGTGCAAGGTGGTAAAATTTCTTTTTTTAATATCAACTTTCTAAATTCCTAAATCCAAGCTCTGTGCTGCTACTATACACCTGATACTACGTATCTATGGATACAACGTATCTGATTGACGACTAGCCTTAATTGAAAGTTCTCTCTCATGATTGGGAGGGGTAATTAATTATAGGGGCT
>NW_021364562.1:0-257 GCF_001605985.2 Dendrobium catenatum | reverse complement strand
GTCAAATAGGATGATGTCTTCTGGATTGTATATGTTGTTAATATGATCTTATCACTTGGTTCATTCCAACCCGATTTATTAGGAACCATTGATAAGATCAAATCTTATCAAAGCTATCCATAATATTTAATCCATTTACCTGTGTCCTTTATCAAATTCTAGAAGATCATTTTTATCTTACATCACAATAGCCTTTGATAACTACTCTAGCCATTCAAAATGCATTGTTGCTTTGACAACTACTCTAGCCATTCAAA
>NW_021364561.1:0-2250 GCF_001605985.2 Dendrobium catenatum | reverse complement strand
GATTGTAATTTAAATGATACTGATTTTTCTGGGAGTGCTTTTACTTGGAATAGATCTTTCATGTGGCAAAGACTTGATCTGATATTTTTTAATGATTCTTGGAATTCCAAATATCCCATGTCTCATAATGAGCAGAACTTTGTCTGATCACTCCCCTTTTCTTCTGAGTATCAATTTCCAAAATACTTCTACTAAGCTTACTTTTAGATTCCAAAATATGTAGCTTCTTGATGATTCATTTTTCCATGCCTTGGAAGTAATTGACATTCCCCCTCATTTATTGATGATAATTTTGTTGGTATGCTTAGATTGTGGTATAAACTTAAAAAATAAAAATAAAAATTGAGGTGGTGAAATAAATATATTTTTAAGAACATTTTCTCTAATATCTTGGAGGTTGAAAGTAATGTTGCTTCTTTAGACAAAACCTATATAGTTAATTTTTCTGATGAGAACCTTTCTTTGTTGAATGAAACTAAAATTGTGCTTTTTAAACTCCAAGAGAAGAAAAATATCTATTTGAAATAACATGCTACATCTAAATTCTTGGTTGAAGGTGATATGAATACCAATTTTCTTTTATAATAAAGCTAATCCTAAAAAACTGCTAATTATAATCATAAGATTTACCACCTTAATGGCTCTGTTATTGAGTCAGTTTATCTAATTCATGCTTATGGTGTTGATTATTTTCAATAACGTGTTTATTACTGATTTGGAGGTGGATCAGTCTTTTATTCATGTCTTGATTAGTGATAAGGATAATTTATTTCTGATCCGGATCATGCCCTTGTGGAAGCGGAAATTTGGGATACTATTAAAAGTATGAATTCTAATTATATGGCTAGCCCATATAGCTTCACCACTAAATTTTTTAAAAAGCTGTGGGCTATTATTAAAGGTAATTTGGTGAGAGCTATGAAGGATTTCCTTATTGGAAACCCTTATCCTAAATCTTTCACTTCTAATTCCATTGCATTCATTCCCAAAAAAAGAGGCCACTAATTTCTGGGATAATTTCAGACCTATTAGCCTTTGTTATTTTGTTAATAAGTTGATTTCTAAGCTTATAATGTGGAGATTAGCGCCCCTTTTACTAAGAATTTTCTCTCTTAGGCAAACGAGATTCTTTAAATGTCGCTTCATTTTTTATAACATTTTTCTTGCCCACTAGATTATTCATGATATTGACAAATCTATTATTGGTGTGAATATGGCTATTAAAACTGATATCACTAAAGCTTATGACAATTTAAATTAAGAATTCCTCTGTAGGATTCTTTCTTTATTTGGTTTCAATGATGTTTTCATTAAGTTGATCAGAAATAGTATTGATAATTATTTTTTCATGTTATTGTTAATGGCAAGAGTTATGGCTTTTTAAAATCCTCTTATGGTATTAGACATGAGGGACCCTCTTTTCCCTGCTCTCTTTATTATTGCTATGGAATATCTTTCTAGGGTTTGGAGGATCTTAATATTAAGCACCCTAATTTATAATTTCATACTCTTGAGGGTTTCCCTATTTCTCACAAGAGTTTTTTTTTTTATGATTATATTATCTTTACTAATGGATCTCTTAAAATGCTCAACATCCACTAAGTTTCTGAATCAATTCCAATGGTTTAGTAGTTTACAGATTAATAATGCTAAAAGTTGTTTTATCATTGTCAAGTCTATTACTCATCAGAGGATTAACATCATTCATGATAAGTTTGGGCTTTCTCATAAGACCATGCATTTTAAATAGTTTGGGACCCCTCTTTTTATAGGAAAAACGTTCTTATTTATTTGATGACATTTTCTTGGCTATTCAAAACAAGTTATCCACTTGAGCTTTCAATTTTCTTTCTTTTGGTGGTAGATTAGTCTTAATTAACAGTATCCTTTATGCTCTACCTATTTATTTATTTCATACTATAAAGGATTAATCCTACTTTAAATGTGTGTAGTAGAATGGAAAGGCTTAAATCCTAAGAATGGTAGGTCTACCATCCTTTGGGCTTCCTGGAAGAAATATTATGGTGTGTGGGAGGAAGGTGGCTTAGGTTGTAAGAACTTAATTGATATGGCTAAGGCCTTCTCTAACAAATTTTGGTTTCTTTGAGATCTATTGAAAGTATTGTGGTGTCAAAAATCCTTTAATGTGTTCTTTTAAAAAAGGGAATTCTTCTATTTGGAAAATACTTTGTGGCATTAAATAGGAGGCAAAAAATTTCATCCAATGGGGGTTGGTTCTAGTATTGTGTG
>NW_021364560.1:0-370 GCF_001605985.2 Dendrobium catenatum | reverse complement strand
ACTATTTGAATATTAGTCAATTATGTTATAAAGATTTTGATATTTAATTTATATATACTAAGTATTTAATTAGCTTAAATGAAAATATTATTTTAGAAGAAAAATTAATAAACAACATTTACATGCTTGACTTAAATTGTGTTGATTGTTAAAATTCCTTATGTTTAAAAACTATTGTTGATGAATCCTAGTTATGGCATAGGCGACTATGTCATGCAAGCATGAAAAAACTTAGAAAGATTACCTAGAAAGACCTAGTTAGAGGTATATACAAGCTAGATTTTTATACGGACCACCTTTATGATGTCTGCCAATTAGGAAAATAATTCAAATGATCATTTCATTCTATTAAGGATATTATCATCTCTTG
>NW_021364559.1:0-226 GCF_001605985.2 Dendrobium catenatum | reverse complement strand
AAATAAAGTGTGTTTGGTTTGAAAAGTGATTTTTGTGATTTCGGAAAATAAAAGGTATTGTGTTGAAAATGATAAATGTGTGTGTTGAATTGTAGAGTGTGTGTATAGGTCAAGAAGTGAATTCTGGGGTTTTGAAAAGTGAAAAGTGTAGATTTTGAAGGTGATGTTTATGGAAGATGAAAGGTAATTTATTTTGTGTATAAGTGTTAAAGGTGGAAATATATAT
>NW_021364558.1:0-510 GCF_001605985.2 Dendrobium catenatum | reverse complement strand
TTGGATTGAAGGTTTCCACTGTCTTGATCCTCCCTATGAAATTTCATCGGAGTTCGCTGGCGGGATCTCCCGGATCAAGCCGGAGAAGCTCTGCGGTCTCGGATACGAGCGAGAGGTTGAAGACGAAATCCTAGCCGTTGATCTCGATCAACGACTCGGATTAGATCCCGCGGTATTAGAGCATGTTTGATCCCAGCCGTTCGATCTGCCATCCGACAGCTGTGGTTAATCCGGCCATTAACGGTTAGCGCCAATCATTGCTTGGCCAATCGGCGCTCGGCGTGTGTAAAGGCCCGCTGACTGTGTAATTGCCGGATTAATAAATCCAGAAATTCAAGGATAATTAAAAAAACTCATAACTCTCTCCACACTTGTCCAAATTAGGTGTTCTTAGGCTCATTGGAAAGGTCTCTGGGAGATATACAAAAGCCTTATGGTTCCAGACCCTGGTTAGGTCACTCTTAGGATTAATTTCAATTTGAGCATTTTATGAATTTCTTTAATTATTCT
>NW_021364557.1:0-332 GCF_001605985.2 Dendrobium catenatum | reverse complement strand
CATCAGATCCCAAAGATAGTAAGTTCTTTTTTCTTAAAGGATGAAAGTCTTTTTCAAATATTCTATCTAAATAGAAATCTCATATACCATATATGAAATACGAAACCGAGATAGTTACCTTTAAAAAAATTAGAACGATATCGAGGGATATCTATGCTTCTTCTGAAGGTGGGAGAAAAGAGAAAGCTAATCATTGATCCAAATTAGATTTGGAAACTTATGCAATAAACATCTTCTGGTTAACCCAAGAAAAAAGAGAATATTTAGCATAGGATAGATTAAGAGAAGATGGGATGCAAAAAGAATCGATTGCTGAGCCGTATGTGGTAGGA
>NW_021364556.1:0-204 GCF_001605985.2 Dendrobium catenatum | reverse complement strand
GTCGAAACATAGCATCTATATAATATAGGACGGACGTAAATCTGCGTAGAATAAGAAACTATAATTAATTTAGAGAAGCATATTATACGCAATAAAGTATGCATATAAAATGTAATTAAATACGCACATTGTACGCATACCATACGCAATGTGTACGCATACCATATGCGTTGTGTACGCATACCATACGCGATGGGTACGCAT
>NW_021364555.1:0-260 GCF_001605985.2 Dendrobium catenatum | reverse complement strand
GTAGTCGGTGGGCGACGGAGGTTGGAAGGCTTGTAGTCGGTGGGCGACGTAAGTCAAGAGAACCGTTGTGAGACATCGTTCTCTTACTATTCCTCTCTAGATTGGATTTTCCTCCCAGGATCGGCCGGGACGATATTAAGATCGTCCAGGCCGATCAGTGTACTGAAAACGACTGTTTTCTAGATCATCCCGAGGATCGCCCCGGGAACCGTCCAGGCCGATAGATTTTGGTCTGATCGTCCCAGGACGATCTTGCGATC
>NW_021364554.1:0-233 GCF_001605985.2 Dendrobium catenatum | reverse complement strand
AGGTACGGAAGGTTTTCAGGTGTTCAGTGATGCTTCAGTGAAAGGATTGGGTTGTGTCTTGATGCAGCATGGAAGGGTAATTGCTTATGCTTCTAAACAGTTGAAACCACATGAGAAGAATTACCCGACACATGATTTGGGGTTAGCTGCTGTTGTCTTTGCTTTGAAGATTTGGCGTTATTATCTGTATGGCGTTAGATGTGAGATTTTTACTGATCATAAGAGCCTGAAGT
>NW_021364553.1:0-663 GCF_001605985.2 Dendrobium catenatum | reverse complement strand
AGGCGGTGAGTTATTTATTTGGTCATACAATGGGAATAACTCTTCCTGCTTCCCTTCTTATCGTACAGTGATAGATTTTGATGTCAGTTCAAAGGAGAAGAAGAAGAAGAATCGGATGGTGGCCTTAGTAGGGAAGCGGAAGAGGAAGGGTAGCTTAGAGTTTCAGGAGAAGCAGGATCAGGTGTGAGATCTTCAGTTTCGTCAATTCCTGGTTATTTTCTTCTTTTTTTTCTTGTTTTTCAAGGGGGCATTTGTTCTCTCTGCACATTTTCTTTTGCAATCTCTTGTGGGTATTGATGTCTGTTCTAAGAAGAATAATCGGATGGGGGGATTGCGATTGTGGCCTCAGTAGGGAAGTGGAAAAGGAAGGCTAGCTTAGAGTTTGAGGAGAAGCAGGATCAGATGATGAGCTCTTCGGTTTAGTCAATTTCTGCTTATTTTCTACTTTTTCTTATTTTTCAAGGGTTCATTTGTTCTCTTGCAAATTTTTATTTGCAATCTCTTACGGGTATAAAACTTTTTCTTTAGTTTTCTCTCATTAGAAAATGTTGGATTTTGACAGCATTGTGATAAAAGCAAAATTGAAGCTGGGATGTCATCATCTGTAAAGAATCTGAAGAGGAAAGCTCCCATATTTTATGATTATGAGAAGAAGAATCAAGT
>NW_021364552.1:0-291 GCF_001605985.2 Dendrobium catenatum | reverse complement strand
ATAAAAGAAAGAACCTAGTTACAAGCTAATGAGAGTAACCCAATTTATCACATTCTTCCTTTAATAAATGAATAAAGGAAGAAGGAAGGTTGCTCTCACAAAACAAGTCCCAAAGAAAATCATACGATAAAGCTAAGTTAGCACAGTAGTCCGAAATTTATTACAATTGCGACTAACACAAAGAAAGATAACATTATTGAAATTTCTAAAAAATGATAAGTCTTCACTTTTCGTGCTCCATCCTATCTTCTTCGGTTTGCTGTATAGGTTTTGAAGAAGATTGAGAACATT
>NW_021364551.1:0-289 GCF_001605985.2 Dendrobium catenatum | reverse complement strand
GCATTTATTTTTGTAGTGTGATTTTGGTTTATGCAAGTTTTTATTTTTGTGAAAAGAAATTTTAAAATACCAATTCACCCCCCCCCCCTCTTGGTTAGCTTGGGCCAGTTCTATAGGGCTTAACATCTCTAACGAACTTTCAACTTTGGTGGTGGAGGAAACTACTCATATAGTGTTTGATGAATCTGATCCTACGAATTCTAGAGTTGAGGATGTAGATGAAGTTGGAGTGATTACCCAACGAGCTGAAAGTTTGAGAAAGGTGTAGAGCCCCAAAACACTGAAGGAG
>NW_021364550.1:0-313 GCF_001605985.2 Dendrobium catenatum | reverse complement strand
TCAGTCTGAAATCCTAAAAATTACTCTCTATTTGATCGAACTATACAATATTGGTTGTACAATATGATTGGTTCAAGTTTTCAACTTAGAGAACTAAATCATTATGGCCAACAAAAATCATATGAGCAGGTACTCTATTTTTTGAATATGTATGTTATTGATCGTCAATTACAAAATTTACTCTAATTTGGCTCATTGATTACAGGACTTAAAAAATCTAATTATTTTAAAAGTTATTTAAAATTTCTATACTACAAATTAGTTTGTATAGTACGATTAGACCAAATTTGAATTCACTTATTTTTTAAAATAA
>NW_021364549.1:0-208 GCF_001605985.2 Dendrobium catenatum | reverse complement strand
AAATTTATTGAGAACAAGTGGAATTGATGAGGACATCATCAGCAATTTCGACACATGTACCATCAGGAGACGCCGGAGATCGACGGCCACGATCATGAGTTTTATTTTGAGTCATTTTATTTAGTAGTTTATTTTATTTTTCAGTTCTTCCGTTTTATCCCTTATGGGTATTTTAGTCGCTATTGTAGCCCAAGGGGCATTTTAGTCT
>NW_021364548.1:0-730 GCF_001605985.2 Dendrobium catenatum | reverse complement strand
CAAAAATCAGTCTGCAAATCACAGACGCCCAACATCTGCCTCTTTTCACCCTGGGGGGCAGAATGCTGCCGGAGAAGGGATCTCGGGACCTTCTTTAGAAGAAAGAATATGGAAGATGGAAGAATCTCAGAACGAGATCCTTCAACTCCTACGAGATGAACGACAGCCGACGTTGGAGGAGGTCCTTCACCTAGGGTTGGAGATATTCAATTCGAGCATCGTCAAGAAGAAATTCATCTTCCTCCACCTAGGAGACATCCTCAATTACAATAGGAAGATGAACTTGCTGATACAGCAAGTTCAACACATCCTCGCATTTTTTCGGATCTCCCAGAAGGCTCTCCTCAACCACATATTGCAGAACTCCCCCACAATGTCCTACGTCGCGAACTGCGAAAATTAGTACGGGAAGAGTTCCCCCAAGGAAATGTGAGGCATGCTCTCCGACAGAGAAACTTCCAGGAATCATCACCTATAACTGAAGCCATTATCCAGCACCCCATTCCGGTCGAATTCAAAGTGCCAAACATTGAGTCATACGACGGGACGACTGTCCCGTATGAGCATATCGACTACTACAGAACCATCATGCATATTCAACGAGCATCAGACGTGCTCCTCTGCCAGGTCTTTCCTGCCACCCTTAAAGGAAAGGCCCGAACGTGGTTCTACTCGCTTCCACCTAGAACGATTCCCTCTTTTGTCAAATTGGCCAAAGTATTCGTCGAAC
>NW_021364547.1:0-354 GCF_001605985.2 Dendrobium catenatum | reverse complement strand
ATCCTTCTGGATACGACTTTGGTTAATACTCTGGACTATTTCGTGTACTGGATTAAACCCAAATCACCTTATGTTAAATTAAATACGGACGGGGTTGTTGATAGGGAGAAGTCTGGAGCGGGTGGGCTCATTAGGGATGTTTTTGGTGAAATTTTGGCAGCTTTTGCTGCTCCTGTTTTGAATAGGAATGTTATTTTTGTTGAGTTATAGGCTCTCCATTTTGGTTTAGATCTCTGCTTAAAAATGGGGTTTAACAATGTGTGGATTGAAGTGGACTCCCTGTTTATTGTTCATAATTTTGGCAAAGGCAATAATGAGAATGTTCATATGTTTTACCTTATTAGAAAAATTAAG
>NW_021364546.1:0-296 GCF_001605985.2 Dendrobium catenatum | reverse complement strand
TGTTAGTTTTTTATGATACCAAAATATTTTTGTATTGATTATTGTTTCCCCTAACATATATAGGATATATTTTATTTTTTTTGTTTGTATGTACTAACATTTTAGGGAAATCATACTCCAGACTATTAAAGACTTCATGACAAATTAAATTACAGTTTCTTAAAATTAAAGCACGTACTTTTTATATTTTTTTTAGTTTGAGAGAATGTAATTATAATTGAGTGACCATGCTCACACACACTGGGAGAGTGAGTCTAAATTTTTATTTTTAAAACTAATCATACTTTACAATTATT
>NW_021364545.1:0-246 GCF_001605985.2 Dendrobium catenatum | reverse complement strand
TTATATTAATTTACACCATATTTAATTACTGATGATAATATTAAAAATTATCAAGTGATAATAGTAATGATTTCTATAATATTTTGTACGAATAATATTTTCAAAATCTTACTGTACATAAGTTAGAAAATGATTTTAGAATTATTTAGTTGCTTTATGAACTATTCTTTTATGCTTATTGAATTGCAATTAGAAAATTACACATATAACAATATTAGCAGAATTATTTTAATGTTTTACTAATTC
>NW_021364544.1:0-274 GCF_001605985.2 Dendrobium catenatum | reverse complement strand
AATATTCCTTATTCATTTTATCTTTGAGGGATTGGAATGTTCTATCACCAGTTCCTATTGCCTGTCTCTGGCCTCCGGCTTGATAAGTCCGTGGCTTATCATTTCCCCCTAATATCAGCTTCGATTGGGGGTTGGGGTTGTAGGCCTGTTTGGGCTTTTCTTGATATTGCATCGGCTGTTTGCCCTTATCCACGTTGTAAATCACCTGCTTTTCTCTATCAGCTCTAGAGAAGAACATAGAGTCGGCATCACCCCTTCTAGCACCCGGGGCCTT
>NW_021364543.1:0-299 GCF_001605985.2 Dendrobium catenatum | reverse complement strand
GTAGGATTAGAATCCAAGTTTGATGTTGGTGAAGCTTGACCACCTTTCTTTTTAGCATACCCCCGAGTTGTATTTTTAAAAATTTATAAATCAATAAAATAAGCTCTTTTATATATTGTTGTTCATGCATCATTTCCACATATAAGTAGTTCTTATTTTTTGAAAGCATGTTATAGAACATTAAATTTAAATTCTCAGAATAATAATCTCTTAATTCTTAGGGCAGAACTTACCAAATCCTGCATACATATGGTGATTGTTTTGTTTAAGATTATTAGCTGGAAGCTCACTCTAGGTAA
>NW_021364542.1:0-334 GCF_001605985.2 Dendrobium catenatum | reverse complement strand
GAGTTAGAGCCCACACAATGACTTCTAAATCTAATTTGGACTGGTATAAAATAAACAAAGTTCTTAGAGGGGTTGAATAAGTAGGTCATTTTCCTAAGGTCTATACCTTAAACCAAAATGCAAGGGTCATTTAGCATGTCTTTAGAACTTCCATAATTCCTAAAGCTGGTTATCACATTAACATTACTCATCTTCTATCCATTATTACCTATCTTGTCATGACTAGATAACGAATAGATGAAGCCCAACTTATTCTTGATTATATTCATGGTCTATTTAAAATTGGACGTGGTAAAAATCAAAGCTTGTATGTTTCCCAATGGCTTAAAATCTT
>NW_021364541.1:0-242 GCF_001605985.2 Dendrobium catenatum | reverse complement strand
AGAAAAAATAAGCATATTAATGAGAGTAATTAATAAATAATAGTTGAATTTGTTAAAATAGTTTATGATCGAGAGAATTAACACACCCTATTCAATAGAGTATGTAAGAATTTTGGTGAAAATCACTAAAAGGCAACTAAATTTAAAAATTGTCTTCATATTCTTCCCATAAAAAGGATTTAAATTAGAAAGACCTTAGAGGCATAATGAATCCTATAACTTTGTCCATCAATTAAATCTGA
>NW_021364540.1:0-311 GCF_001605985.2 Dendrobium catenatum | reverse complement strand
TAGCATAAAACTTTTAAAACTTAAACTTAATAACATTCTAAACCTCTCAAAATTTTCTAAGAATTTTTAGAGGCTTTAAACCCCTTAATTAGCAAACCCTAATTTACCCGTTAATTAGGTCTCGATAAATTCTAAAAATTTTAATAAATTCATTTCAACTCAAAAAAGTACCCATAATATCTCAAATTATTCAAACTTAAGCCCTTAACTTTAGACAATTAGGGATTCTTAATTGGAATTTAATTTGAGCCCTAATTTAAGTTTAATTAAAATTTAACTTTTTGTCCTTATTAAATTATTAAAAATTATTA
>NW_021364539.1:0-212 GCF_001605985.2 Dendrobium catenatum | reverse complement strand
TAGATAGAGAGAGAGTAATAGATAAAGAGAGAGAGAGGGAGAGAGATGGAGAGAGGGAGAGAGAGAGAGAGCAAGAGAGAGATAGAGAGAGAGCAAGTGAGTGCAAGCTAGAGAAAGAACAAGCTAGAGAAAGAACAAGAGAGAGAAAGAGAGAGAGCAAGTGAGTGGAAGCTAAAGAAAGAATAAGCTAGAGAAAGAACAAGAGAGAGAAA
>NW_021364538.1:0-362 GCF_001605985.2 Dendrobium catenatum | reverse complement strand
TCTTCCCTGAAGTCTCTCCTTCTTTCATGCTCTTCCCTCCTGATGGACTCCCGATGCAGCATCCTTCCGTTGCTGTCAAGCAGTTCCACCTCCTCTTCCTCTTCCGGATTTACCTTCCCCTTGCCTTGCTCCCACTACCTTCTCCTCTTTCCTCCGCTGGCACAGCCCTTGCTTGCCCTTCTAATAATTTTTTTATCAACTCCTCCAAGGCCATGAATTTTCCTTCCACATTCTCGCTCAAAGTCGCCATCTTCTCCTCCAGTTCAGCTTTAAATTGTCCCATCTCAGTCTCCAAGACTTCTACACGCTTAGATGCCATGGAACAAAAAAGTGGCCTCCGGATCCCTACCAAACAGCAAAAA
>NW_021364537.1:0-555 GCF_001605985.2 Dendrobium catenatum | reverse complement strand
CATGATTATTATGAGTAAATCTAATTTTTTTTTCTCTTCGTATTGTACAAACCACTTTCTTTTTTTTTTGAAGAACTGCATAATTTGCATTAGAAATTGAAAAAAAAAACGTACAAGAAATTAAGTGATAGAGGATCTATCACTTTCTTCCTTTAACAAATAAAAAAAGGTAGGAGAAATCTTATTAACTTCTAGACTATCCCAAATAAAGTTATTACTTAAAGCATGGTTAGCACACCAATGTGCTAACTTATTATAATTTCTACTAACAAATTTGAATAAAATTACCTCAAAGCTATTGAGGAAATCCAAGTCTTCTCTAGAAGATTTATCCAAGAGACGTTTGTTCACCTTAGATAAGTTCTGAAAATGTGACATAACATTGGAGTTGTCTCCTTCCATAATTATGCCTTTAGCATTGAGCATCCCATCTTCAATGAAATCTCTAAATAACCGAACAGCCATCCATTCCAGTTTTCCAATATCCCAATGTAAAAGAGAAAAGCCGTAGGAAAGATGCATCCTACCTTTGTGGTCTCTCAAGATACCACCGAT
>NW_021364536.1:0-1646 GCF_001605985.2 Dendrobium catenatum | reverse complement strand
ATTTTGAGTGTGAAAATGAAAATTTGTGGTCATCATTATCCGGGACGAAACTTTTTCGTACGGGACGATGTGTGTAAAAGGACAAAATGCGTGATTTCGAACCGTCTTAAGAGCAGTTTTTAATGTAGTTCGTTTGTACGATCATCACGATCGTCTGGGATGAAAAATTTTTCAAACGACGGGACGATTGAATGCAGCAGTTGAATGAATGAGACAATTTTTATTATGAACTTCATCCGTATGAACCTTTGGTTCGTCCAGACGAAAACATGTCGGTTCATGGAGGGGACGGTTTTCAACTGTCATTAAAACAAGTTAAATTTCTGATCGTCCGTACGAACACGTGTTCGTTTGTACGATCGTCTTGGTCAAAAGTCTGTACGAAAGGACGCTTCAGAAATTGTATGTTTACGAAAAGCCGTTATTTTTTAAACTCATTTGTTCGTCCATACAAAATATTTTCATACGGGACGAATCTAATTTGTACGGGACGAATGAAAATTTTGTCTGGTACTAACAGTCGTTCTTCTTTAAATTAACGGCAGTTTTTACTGAACAGTCACTTTCACACATCTCTTCCAAACCTTTCCACTCTTCAAATCCTTCAATGGCAAGTTCTAGCAAGCGCCAAAAGACTTTGGCTAAGGGTCCTCCAAGAAATACATCCGAAAACTTCCTTTCTAAAGCCAATGAAGAATATTTTCCTAGATTTGTCTCTACAAAAATCACCCCATCTAGAGTTCTCCTACAGGATCAACTAACTTTTAAGGTAATGCACTTGTTTGCCTCTACCCAATTTAGTTTAATCCTCACTCTAGTACATTTCTATAATAGAGAAACCTTTCACTACTTCTTGGAAAACATGTCATTCAACTCCGACCATTCTGTCATCACTTCTTTTGTTTTCATAAAGAAAGTTGAAATCACCAAGGATGATTTTGATATCTTCCTAAACTTAAGTACTGAAGGCTTAAGAGCACATACATTAACCACCACAAATTTTGAAATGACTGAAGTTAATAGGGTTATTAGAGATAGGAGAATTAAGGATTATTTGCCTAAAGTTTCAACCTTGGTGCGTGATGCCCATATCATCCAGCATGTATTAAGAACTTCCATTATACCTAAAGCTGGTGATAGAGTCAACATCACTCCTCTTCTTTCTACTGTTACCTACTTGATTATGACTAGACAACCTATAGATAAGGCCCAACTCCTAATTGACTACATTTATGGTCTCTCTGAAATTGGTCATGCTGATCATAAAAGGAAGAAGAACATAGCCTTATGACATCTGATTGCTTATATTTTGGAAAAGAAGTACGATTTAATTCATCCAGAACAAGACTTTGAAGAACCACTCTACTACAACGACGTATCCTTTAGAGCTATCTTCAATAAGGATGAGCCCAGCAGAACTCATGTAGTTCTTAGTGAAACAGAAGAAGAAGCTAGACCTTCACATGCTGCTGGACCAAATTATCAGGATTTGATTCAAAGATTTGAAAATTTAGAGGCTCATTTTGATCAAAGGTTTGATTAAATTGAAACTCACTTGCAGTAGCAAGATATTCAGCATAATTAGAATATGGGATTTATGCGTGATCAGATAAATGCCATTAATTCCAACATGTTCACGATGAGTA
>NW_021364535.1:0-369 GCF_001605985.2 Dendrobium catenatum | reverse complement strand
AAATTTCAATTAGAACATTCTGATTCAAATTTTTATTGATTTGGATTGTCCAATTAGAAACCCCGTATCACACTATAAATTTTTATTTCAATTAGAACATTCTGATTCAAATTTTTATTCATTTGGATTGTCCAATTAGAACCCCCGTAACACACTATAAATTTTTTTTCAAAAATTTCAGTCTGGAAATAATTGTCATTAATTCAAATTTTACTTCACTTTCTTGCATTTATTTATTACATGTTTTTTAAAATTAGATTATAATTTGTTAAAAGTTGAACATTCTAACAATTTTGATAAAAAAAAATATTTTTTTTGTAATATAAAATTTAAAAAAATAACAAAAAATGACAAATTGAAATTTAGGGG
>NW_021364534.1:0-252 GCF_001605985.2 Dendrobium catenatum | reverse complement strand
TAAGAAGGAAAAAGAAGTTGTTAGGTCTGCTAAAGTATAAGAAGGAACTTTGAATGCTCAAGTTAATGTTTCTTTGAATAATATTAAGGTGGAAGGTAATGGAGTTTCTAATGAGGGTAATATATATGGTAATAGCCAGCTTGATCTTATTCACCTTGCCAAAGTTGCCCCCTCCCTTTGTGTAAGGGAATTCCTTAGTGCTCAAACTATTGATCCCTCATTGACATCTAAATCTGTTCTGTCTAATTGGGA
>NW_021364533.1:0-524 GCF_001605985.2 Dendrobium catenatum | reverse complement strand
ATTGTTGTTGGTGATAAGGATGCCATCACATTCCTTCATGTTTCAAATCTGTTTAGTCAAACAAATCCTTCTACACAAATCCTTACATTCACTTTGAGCTATGTTTGCTTGCATGAAGTTCATTTTCTTCTATCTTATTGATCACAGATGAATCGTGTCTATGGTTACAAGCCTTATATCATTTCTGATAGTAGCTTGTGGTTTGCACAATAATTTTGTTTATTGACATTCATTTGAAGGCTTTGCATCATTTCTTATTAACAGTTCGTATGCATAGTTCTTCTCCTACCACGAGTTCTTGCACACTTGCATACATGATTGGTACAAATTTCATAAATATCAGTCCTGAATGATTTGCAGTATATGTTCATTTATTTTTTGTTAGACTATGTATCGTCTCTAATTATTGCTACGACATTCTTTTTAATGGGCTAAAGCTTTATTCATCATACGCCCCTTCTTTATATGGTTGCATTTGGAGTACCTAGGTAATCACAAGCTTTGTGCTCATTTATATCCACTAG
>NW_021364532.1:0-797 GCF_001605985.2 Dendrobium catenatum | reverse complement strand
CATTATTCATGGAATATTTTTAATTTTGCTCTCATCTGTGAATACTAACATTTCAGGGATATCACATATTACTCAAGACAACAAGAAGACTCAAGACTGGGTAGAGTAGGACGTTAAGTTTGTAATTATGTAATTTTTATGTATTTTATATTTTTTTTTTCTATTCTTGAGAATGGCCATAAAGTGTATGCAAACTAAGCAACTATGCACACACACAGGGGGAGAGTTTGTTTTTTTAAAATAAGATTTTTTTTTGTAGATTGTACTGTAAGATTTTAAATCGTACTATACGGCCTGGTATGGCTCAACGACTATCTATAAACAAATAGTACTGTACAATCATGATCGTACTGTACGATATGTTTCTAATTAAAAATCCTAGCCGCCAAATTAATTTAAGTAAGTTCTTAAACCATGAATTTTGAACTGATCCTACTGTACGATCCAATCGTATTATATGATAATTTTAGTACTTACTTAAATTAACCCCTATCATTAGTCAGTAAATCAAGGATTAATTTCTAATTCGTTATGGTATTGTTCGATATTATTCCTACTGTACAGCCAAACGAGGCTGATCTCGATCATCCCAAATATCGTACTGGATGATCCCTTGATTTTTGAACTAATCGTACTGGACGATGTGCAAATTATACTGGACGATATGAAGCTTTTAACATATCATAATGTACGAAGTGGATTGTACCAGAAAATGATCAGAGATGAGTTTTTGTCATCCCAATGTTTATCCTGTATGAACAGAAAGAAAACAACACATCTTACTCGACGATGTTGAA
>NW_021364531.1:0-231 GCF_001605985.2 Dendrobium catenatum | reverse complement strand
GACACGAGGTCTTCAATTTAAACTATCTCGGTCGGACCTAAGGTCGACGACACGAGGTCTTCATATGAAATTCTTCCTGTCTGGATTTAAAATCGATGGTGCGAGGTCTTGTATTGATTTTATAAAATTTTGATTTAAAAATTTTTATTTGAAAATCTGATTTTAAAAAAAATTGATTTGATTTAATTATCAAATTCAATATGAAATCATATATATATATATATATATATA
>NW_021364530.1:0-481 GCF_001605985.2 Dendrobium catenatum | reverse complement strand
CGAAGATGAGGACCTCAAGTGGCGGTCTGGAGTAGCTCAGGACCTTAAAGTGGTGGTCCGGTGGAACTCCAGGGGGTGATTGAGGAGGAGTGATGAGGCAAGAGCGATCTCTGATCTCTCTCTTGCTCTCTTGCTTGGAGAATCTTCCTTCAAAAGGGAGGAGGGGGTCTATTTATAGATTTTCTAGAGTGGCATAGCTCATAAATATGTGGATATCAAGGGCGTATAGGGAGTGGCTTGGATGGATGGCCGATGTTGAATCCCTTGATCATGGACCATTTTATTGACATTTGAATGTCTTAGTGATGCCGAAATATAGTGATATTGGGTTTGTTGGATTTGTCTCGTCAAGCCACTCGATTTGACTATAAGCACGTCATGTTTGGAAATCATTTGGTAAACCAAATTGTGGTTTGAACCCTCCAATAGTGCTTTGGACCCTTGGTTTGGACCCATTTGGACCCGGATTGAGTCGAATTTG
>NW_021364529.1:0-326 GCF_001605985.2 Dendrobium catenatum | reverse complement strand
AAGTTGTTAAAGTATTATGGATATGCATATCATTTTTCTGCAAGTGAAAACATTTTATCATAAAGAGTGTAGACATAATAGATGTTATCTTCTAAAAGTATACTATAACAACAACAACATCAAGCCCTTATCCCACTATGTGAGGTCGATTACATGATTTTTTTTCTTCAATGTGTCATGTTAAGAGTATTTTCCAAGTATTTCTCTATTTCAGTTGGATTACATCAAGGATCAGGCTTAAGCGCATATCTTTTTGTTGTAGTCATGAATGTTCTCACTAGACATTTGCAAGATGATGTACCTTGGTGTATGTTTTTTGCTGATGA
>NW_021364528.1:0-2579 GCF_001605985.2 Dendrobium catenatum | reverse complement strand
GGATCTGAACGCTACTCTTGATACCATGTAGAAACGTTAACTCCTCATTTGTCTCAGCAAGAACCAAAGGTTGAAGACGATGAACAGTAAAAGTAACAATATTGTATATTATCTTGTCTCAGATAAGTACATGGCAGATTACTTTATAGGGAAAAGAAACACTAGAGATACACGTGGAGTAGTGTCATTGGTACAGTACACAAACGTCTATATTAATGTTTAATATATACTGTCTTAATAGGATACGGTTGCTCAAATATTAAGTGCTTCAATCACAACAATACTTATTTAATTTTGACATTGCCCAATTCTTAGGCCTTCACTTTGAGCTTCAAAAAGCGCGCAAGGGGGGATCCTTAGGTTTTTTGAAAGGCGCGCGAGCTGGATGACATTTTTATGGAATACCTGGAAATAGGCCAAGCCGATTAGACGGAATTAGTGATTTAGACATGTCTGCCCCACATCCTTAATCTCCATATCATCTATAATTGCTACTGTAAGCATAAATTTCAGTAGCTTGAGTACAACTAAGAGCATCATAGGCATACATCTGCTTTAGTAAATTAAAAGTAGGGTCAGTTGTCAAAGTATTGGGATATTAATGTCGTGTAGTTGTCACCATTTCCTATTAGATCTTTTTTTGCATTCAATTCAGTGGAGAAAAGGCATATTTACATTCTTGTTTGACTCATCAATATTTTAGCTACAAACATTTACTACTGCCTAACAAACTTATTTCATGTCATAATTACTACTGTTTATTTGCATGCTCATATAAATCTTTCCAAATATCTTTTCAAATCAAAATTATGAGGTGATAGAGATTTTAGGACCAAGTTTTTATCATTTTTACTCAAATTAGTTTGCTTGCATCTTAGAATCTTGCGAACTATCGAGTTTTTGAATGTAAGTTGCGGCAAAGACCAACCTGTCAAGTGAACAAAAATCGAACCGGCGAACCAGCCGGATGGGGTGGGAACAACATAGAATTCAACCCCCTTTGTGGGACCTATCAAAGTTATAATTACATGTGTGAGGAGAATGATTAGGGAAGGAATTAATAAAAGGATTTGAATTCAAAATAGGGAAGAGAAGTAAGGCAAGAGGGATGTTTTTTGGGAAATTAAGGGAGCTTATTTAAGGATTATTCTATGGTTCATGAGGATTATGTGAAATTTTATTTCTGATGTAATTTCTTTTCTTTGATGGACTCCTAGTGGTGGCGTCTACGTGGTTTGGGAGAGTCGATTCTACCTCTGTAATTATAGATCATTGTTTTTTGCTTTTGGTTTGAAGTATTAATCCAAAAAAATTAGCCACCGTTTCTCAATCCCTTGCAATTTTTATTCTTACTTCTCGTTGATTTCGCTTCCAAGGCATATCAAATACATGGTCCAATTTTTCACTATTTCCTTGCTAAGTTGTTTTTTTATAGACTCAATTAACCGTTACTTCTCCCACACCAACTTATGTTTTCTATTTCACCGACTTCAAAGAAGCAATAATCGTTTGATCATTATTTTTTAACATTAACTTGGTCATTCAATTAAGATACTCTATCAACTCCAAATCCTTGCCAACTCATTGGGTTCCCCTCATTTTCACCAACTTAATGATAGCCAGTACTCTGATCTTGACCAAAAGCACATTAGCCCGTGCCTCTTTATTGTCTCTTTCATTGAAGAAGTCAGTGGTCTTAAGTATATGTCACAACTACTTAATGAATCTCTAAAATATGTTATGAGAATTAAATTCATGAGATAATTAGCTTTTTTTTCTGATTTTTAAAGTTTAGATGACATGAATATTTGGAATATTCAGATATTAGATATTTGAATGATAAAATTTTTTAATATATTTAGATATTTGTATCATATATTTTTATTTAGCCCTCTCAAGTAAGTCACCACTACTTAATGAATCTCTAAAATATGTTATGAGTATTAAATCTTTGGACTATTGAGATATTAGATATTTGAATGTTAGCTTTTTTTTTAATATATTTAGATATTTGTATCATATATTTTTATTTAGCCCTCTCAAGTAAATATTTGACTACCAAATTTTCAACATTTGTTCTATATTTATGTTATTAAATTTTGAAGTTAAAGTATGAACCAAATTATTATGAAATTTGGAATTTGAATTTTGAATTTATTTGTTTTTTTCTTCTTTAATTAATTTTAAAATATGATATTTAAAATAAAAATTTACAGAGCTTATGATGCTCAAGCCCCTTTGACAGGTAGAATTCTCCACCCTACGGCTCTTCTATCTAGAATATCGCTAAATGAACAAAATCATTATAGGCTTTATTTAGGATTATTTTTTTATTGCTTTTTAAAGCAAATTTTTAATATAAATTTTTTTGAGCTAAAAATTTATACTAAAAAGTCATTAAAAAGCAATAAAAAATCTGTTTCAAATGAAACCATAATTTGATATAACAATACTTTCAAATGCTTTTTTTGGAACGGCTTTATTAATCCTTTTTAAAACTATTATAGAGAAATTATTTTTTAAAGCTGTTGTAAAAAATAATTTCTTAGTTTTAAATAATGAAAAAATCATAAAACAAT
>NW_021364527.1:0-290 GCF_001605985.2 Dendrobium catenatum | reverse complement strand
TTAATTATATTTTTAGTATTATATTTATATCAAAATAATTTGAAAATAAAAAAAGTTCATTTTAATCAAAATTTGATCAATATACATGTATTTAAATTGTTGACTTCTATTAAAATATAGAAATTATATTTTACACTAACTCTATATTTTTTCATTTTTAAATTATTTTTTAAAAATACATTTATTTAAAAGTATTTTCTACTCATTTTATTTTTAAATCATTTTTCAAAATTTGCTGTAGCAAGTCCGGGCAACTTACAATATTTATTTTTTTAAAATTAGTCACTCGT
>NW_021364526.1:0-266 GCF_001605985.2 Dendrobium catenatum | reverse complement strand
GCTCATCCGAGTGACCTCGACGGGTAGTCTCACAGACATGGTGTACTGGTATGTCTTCATCTGACTCATCCTCGAATGAGTCATCCTCTGAAAAGATCCGACGAAGTGCCTCTATGTAGGGACTCATAGGGGAACCGATCCTATGAGTACTACGGACTGACTCTGTCTCATCCCTCTCTGGGGGTCCCTCTGGAGTAGGTGCCACCTCCTCATCGCACATCATCGGGATTGCCTCTGCCTCGGAAGTAACTGCTACGTCCATCAAG
>NW_021364525.1:0-307 GCF_001605985.2 Dendrobium catenatum | reverse complement strand
CTACATCAAATGTTTCCTCCATCTCATCACCTCTATCTAATGCAGATTGAACTTCTTCAATCTCCATCACAGACCCTGTCTCCAGAAATGCCGAATTGAACATCATACTCACCTCAGAGGCTGGCATCGGCTCCATCCTCAAGTTTAGAAGAGAATTCTCCTTCTTCCTCTGGCCGTCACTCTTAGCGATCGACATTGCCATTTTAGGATCCAACCCCCGCAGCTTGACCTCCCAACGGCCTTCCAAAGCTCCATCTGATCCGATCTTCCCAGCCTCCCGTACTTTGCTCTTCGACCTAGTAGTCGT
>NW_021364524.1:0-250 GCF_001605985.2 Dendrobium catenatum | reverse complement strand
TAGAATCCATATTACTGTTGTAGATATCGATACGTTGGTTTCAATAAAAAGAGTCGTCACTCTATTGCCTGTCGGCCACCCGTCGGCATATCTATAAGAACTCCTTATGACTCCCATCCTGATATTTTTCTATTCAACCGATTTACACAAAAAAACATGCAAAAAGCACTAATTTCCAAATTCACACAGAACGTTCACAACATCAATATAAGGCTATTCTTCTACTGAATTCATATCAAATAACATCATG
>NW_021364523.1:0-697 GCF_001605985.2 Dendrobium catenatum | reverse complement strand
GATCCTAAAATTCGACCCGGCAATTCTCTATCCGGGTCAACCCATTTGTAAAATGGGTTGGGTTCGAATTTTATATTTTGTGTCGATTGTATTTTTGGGTTGAATACGGGTTAACCCTAAAACATAAAATTGACTTGAGAACTAGAAACGTACTCGTCCTGTCTTCTATTGCGCTCACCCCATCATCCATGCTTGCACCTTGTGATCATTCATCCAGCTCACCCGCTCATGCATGCCCATTTGCACTTGGGTAAGTAGCTTGCATCTTGTTGATCAAGTTGAGTTTGGGTCGTGTGTGGGTCCATAATTCTAAGTCGTTTACCTAATCGGGTCGAAGTTTGGGTAAGATGAGTTAAATCCCAATTAATTTCAAATTGGATCCAAACTCGATCCAAAAACTCATTTTTGACACCCCTAATTTTAGAGATGAGAACTCTTGCTTGAATTAATAATGATAGAGGAGTCCCCTCAATAGAGGAGGCGCCTTTGTGGGGCAAGGTAAGCCTAATCAACGAAATAGGTTGAACACCATAGGAACTGTAATATTAAGGTAGGATAGTAGCGATGTTGGCAATTGCTACATTGAGCGATATCGCCAATTAATTTTGCTTATAGTTTTTTCCCTAATAGTATATTCGTTTGTAAGTATGTTTTAAATAAATAAGAAAAACATCAAAAGAATTTTGACCATTGTTAC
>NW_021364522.1:0-1657 GCF_001605985.2 Dendrobium catenatum | reverse complement strand
TACGCTATACTATGTTAGTTAGTTGAATCTTTTTTCTTCATTGTCTTCTTAAGAGTCAGATTCTCATTTACATCTAATAAAAAAAAACCATTCCTAATACATTCTAATCAACCCTTCTTGGATTTACCACTATTTTTCTTAACATATGCTACATCTAATATATTTACACTCCTAACCAGATCATCAAAAGGCTGACATTTTATATGGCCGCATCATCTAAAGCAATTTTCTCTAATCTTGTCTGCAATTAGAGCTACTCCAACCTTTTCATGTATATACTCAACTCGCATTCTATCTCTAAGCGTGAAGTCACTTATCCACATGAGCATCCTCATCTCTACAACACCCAATACATTCCTCCACTTCAATCATGCAACTTGTATCCTAAATACATCATGATTGTTAAAAATAAAAAAATTGCTTTATTTAAAATTAAGCCATTGCTTAGGCTCATTATAATTATTGAACAAATTTGAATAGATTTCTTTCCTAGTTTGATTAAATTTAATTGAGAGTTTGGAATTTATACATATTCAAGTTCCATTTATCACATTTATAATTGGAGAGGATTCCAATCCAGTTTTTTTTTTTAAAGAATATTATACTCAATTAAATAATTTAATTTAAGTAGATAATATTATCTAATTTAAAAAAATATATATAAACAATATGTATTTCCACTACTTGCATTGTTTTGGATTGAATGCAAAATAGCTTAATTTATTCAAAATATCTTGCTTTTATGAAATATCTTATTTTTTTAATCATAGAAAATTTAAAATGTCCCAATATTATCTTAATTATGAAAATCTTTAAATTAAAATAATAATAATAAAATAAGTGCACCATAAAAACAACAAAGTGAAAATAATACAAAAAGAATCAGTAAAATAAATAGGTACAACAGAAAACCCACGAGGGCCACCACACGCTCAAATCTCACATGCCTACCGACTACTGATTACAAAATTACATAAAAATAAAAAAGAAGAAGAAAATAATGGAACCCATACGAAAAAATTACCATCAGATCAAATCACATATCAAATCACAGATCAGGAAAGGAACGAGAAGACATGCATCTATCATCTCATACAAAAACACCAAAGATCTAGATCGCGTAGGCGACGGCGATTGCAGCGGCAGAGATCCACCCGATGGAAGACAATCCAGCAGCAGCAGCGTTGTTATCAGAAGTTCCGGTTGGAGAAGCGGCCGGAATATTCGAGATCGAAGGAGTGGGAGCAGAACTGGAGGGAGTGGTCGCCGGAGAAGGGGACGTAGGGGCGGATACTGGGGCGACGATTGGTGCTTTGGGAGATGGAGAGGGAGGGGAGAGGGGAGATGGAGATGGGGCTTTTTTTGGCGAAGGGGTTGGTATGGGCGGAGAAACGGGGGCTAGCTTAGGCGGCGAGGTGGTGGGGGCGGCGCCGGGTGCTTGGGCCAAAACAGCTCCGACTGCAAGAGAGAGCATGAGAGAGATTAGAGCGATCCGAGCCATCTTTGATTCTGTCGAAAGATCAAGCGTAGAGTAGGCGAACAAAAGACGGGAGATGGCTAGGGTTTTGCGGATGGAATAGGAGGGTGGGATTTGGTGGCTATTTAAAGGGAGGCAGGGCAAAGGTTTTCTCAAAGAAAATAAAAAAATAGTAGATGG
>NW_021364521.1:0-263 GCF_001605985.2 Dendrobium catenatum | reverse complement strand
TTTTAAATTTCCAAAGAAAACTAATAGTTTTCAAAACCTATTTTCAAAATTTCACCAACATGTACATCAACCTACGGCCTTCCCCCAAGGAAGGGCCTCATTTGTTATCAAGTATAAATACTGGTGGATTCATTCAAACTGGATTAGGTCCTATGGTTTTTCCCCTTTTTTTAGGGGTTTTTTATATAAATATTTTGGTGTCTCCTACAAATGATGCACCCTATCACTTTATCTGTGTAAGTGCTGGACCTTCGTACAAAACT
>NW_021364520.1:0-761 GCF_001605985.2 Dendrobium catenatum | reverse complement strand
CTGTGAATCATGCACCTTAGGTCTCCACACCCAATGTATACTATGGTGAACGGTGCAAGTGTGTGAGATGTGTTCTAGCATGCCACAAAAAAAACATCTAACTCCAGGAAAAGGATTTCTTAAATGATTTGAGTTATAATGTCACTTCCTAGGTTTTGGCTTTGGATTCAAAGTGGGAGTCTTCCAATTTCCCTTAAGTGTATCTAATTAATTTTTAATCCTCAAGTTTATATTTTTTAAAACATCATTCTCAATTCTCAAGTTTCTTTCTTTCTCTTTAGATTTCTTTAAATCAGATTTAAGTGATGTGTGTGAAACTTTTAATGCATCATGCTCATTAATTAATTCTGAATACTTTTTGTTCAAATCAACAAATTCATCAAGAAGAGCCATGTGATTAGAATCAATTGTTGAATGATCTTTAAGAATAACTTCATACTCTTTTTGAAAATTTACAAGTTCTAATTTTAAATTAGCATGAGTCTTCTTAAGCTTTTTGTATGATGCACGGATTTTCTCACAAATCTCAAACAATTCATTATAGGTTGGTTTACACACCTCTTCCCCATCACTTTGGTCAAGATGATCTTCCCCCATTAAGCACAGGTTTGTAGTCTCTTCCTCTGGTTCAGTCTCAGAGGAATAAGTGCCAGATTCTGCCCAGAACGCCTTTTGAACTCTCTTATTGTCCTTCCTAAACTTAGGTTTTTCCTCGACCTTTTCCTTTTCTTTGCTCGAGTGATCTTGAAGTGTAGGATAAT
>NW_021364519.1:0-235 GCF_001605985.2 Dendrobium catenatum | reverse complement strand
TCTCCTCTTCGACTATCCCAGAACTGGAAGTCAAAAGTGTGGCATCCTCTATGGGGAGAGGGACATAAAACTCGGGGGGAGAAGCAGGAGCTTGTAAAGTGATAGCTCCTACATCTGGCAAGGTAAGGTTCCCAGACACCTGACTAGGGAGCCTAGGAATAAAACTCGGATCTTGGGGATCATAAACTGGGACAACAAGGATGGTGGCTATCAGATTTTGAACTAAACTGGCTGT
>NW_021364518.1:0-243 GCF_001605985.2 Dendrobium catenatum | reverse complement strand
TCGGCGGAAGATAGCATTTCAACTATTGCAGCAAATGTTATTAGTTTTGCATCTTCTTCTTTTAATCAATATATCATTTCAGCCAACTGGGTTTCTAATCAGCATTTGCTGTTGCAACAAACTTGGAAACCCCCTCCAGCTGAATGGATAAAACATAATGTGGATTCTTCTCTAGACAACGATTATACTGCAGGAGTGGGTGGAGCTATAAGAGACTACAAAGGTAGATTTTTATATGCCTTT
>NW_021364517.1:0-262 GCF_001605985.2 Dendrobium catenatum | reverse complement strand
AATCAGATAAACACTCCCAAAGAGGAAGTCTTCCCAATCTAGTAGAAACCACATACACAAAAGAAGCATTAAATATAAAATTATTATAGGAAATTTGAGCGTGAACTACTTGTTGAAAATTATAAATGACATTTACATTGAAAGCATTTTTCCATAAGATCCATATTTTATTAGAACAGTTAGCAAACTACTGTGAAAACCCAAACGAGTCGTAGTGGAAGTAATTTTATCAGTAGATATAAAAGGTTCAAGAAAAACCAAA
>NW_021364516.1:0-218 GCF_001605985.2 Dendrobium catenatum | reverse complement strand
CTCACGACGCCCTGCGCCACGAACTGCAAAAATTAGTTAGGGAAGAATTCCCCCAAGGAGATACGAGACAAACTCTCCGACAGAGAGACTTTCAGGAATCTTCACCTCTAACTGAGGCCATACTGCAACACCCAATTCCGGCAAGATTTAAGCTACCTAGCATCGAGTCTTACGATGGGACGTCCGACCCATACGAGCATATCGACCACTACAGAACC
>NW_021364515.1:0-233 GCF_001605985.2 Dendrobium catenatum | reverse complement strand
TGGAAATATTATGCCATGATTGTTAACAAGCCTTTCCATGTTTATAATTTTACTGTTGACTCGTCGGTGAAGTCTTTCTTAACTGAGTAGATTTCCTCGGCTAAGGGTCATGTGCTTAACTTATTGTCTATTCTTATTTTGTGGTTCCTGTGGAAAGCCCGTAATGAAGCTAAGCATAATGGGATTATGATGGAGGTCAAGGTGATTATCTCCAACATTAATCATAAGTTGCT
>NW_021364514.1:0-223 GCF_001605985.2 Dendrobium catenatum | reverse complement strand
GCCACCTATACTTGCAACCTTTAAGGAAGACTTATCAATTTCTCAAGTGTACTGGGTCTGGATAATCAAGATAGTTGATTCACCTTTTTAATCAAATTGACCTTTACCTTAATTCTTAAGTAGGAGAGATATCAAATATTTAAATGTCCTTCCCTACCATCTTTCTATGGGTTAAATTAACTTTTGAATTAAAATTCATATCAAACTTAAGTTAATTTTAGAA
>NW_021364513.1:0-272 GCF_001605985.2 Dendrobium catenatum | reverse complement strand
GCGGCTGTTTTCCAAGATCATAAAGGATCATCCTAGATGATCCAAAATTATCCAGTACGATTAATTCAAAACTTGTGACGCCGCTCCTAGTCTTCGAAGAGGGAGAGAGAGAGAGAGAACGGCGACCTTGCTGCTCCTGGGAAAGGAGCTCCTCCGAATCGTTCACCTGCAACCCCGCTTCACCCCATGGCTCAGGACAAGTTACAGAAAAAAGACAAGAAGACAGGGAAGAAACAAGACATCAATTGAGCCAAATCAAAAATCTGTCTTAT
>NW_021364512.1:0-2697 GCF_001605985.2 Dendrobium catenatum | reverse complement strand
TTGTAGATGATTGTTTTGAGGAAAAAAAATGTCGATGTTTTGTTCCGCTGCAATTGACGATTCATAGTAGCTCTGTGTCTGTCTGTGTGTTAACTTTTGAGTTGAAATATTTGGAAGATTCAGTTCAGTAAGCAAATTCCAAAGTCAGATCCTGGTTAGTTCGTTAAGCTGGTCGCGGGCCGATACGGGGCGGGATCCGTCTCGGGTCGGGTCGTGACAACTTACTCCTTCTCTTATAAAGATCCTCCAACTATTCATGATTATGAAGGTTCTCTTCCTTGATCATTTTAGCCATGTCTCCTCAAATACAACCTTAGAATCACACTTGCTCAAACACTTATAGAAGAGTTCTCAAACTTTATTGTTTCTATTGAAGCTAGGTACTTTTGATGGAACCTTTTTAGAGATGTGCTATTGGCATAGTCTATGATGAGTGTGAGTTAATACAACTTTTATGGCTCTAGCCATTGCCTAATTTTGGTCAGCAAATATCATCGTTGTTATATTTATCACCCATTATTCATAGAAATATTTTAAATAATCATGTAAAATTTAAACTATCTCATCTAACAAAAAAGCAACCCATAACAAAATATTCTACTAATGATTATTAACACCAACAAATGGTGCACATAAAAAAATTATACGTATTGAGCCTATAACTAGTATCAAAAATCAACACATCTCCAAAATAGTCACAATCTATCCTGCCTATCCCATCAACCCAAAAAAAATTTAACAATATATCATACTCATCAATTTGAATATCTTATGCTAATATATGGTCATCAACTTGTCGATCTTTAAATAATTAAATCAAAAAATTAGTGTTACCAAATTTAATCTTTGCTCTTTTCTCATTCTGAATAAAATTATAGGCATCCCTCTTAGAGAATCCAACATTCTCGACTCCTCCAAGTTCTTCTACAAGGTAGTCATATGCATCAACAGTTCTAATCCCAGCACCTTTCATTGATTTTAGGAGGGAAGCTTTTTCATCAGCAACATTCGCACATGATCTCCAAAGGTGTCGATGCCAATTCATGGCTGTGGAATTCAATAAATCTTTTGACATGCCAGTAACCACTTTCATCAACTTCAAACCTCATCATAGATGGACAACCAGTTCTAACCTCCGGTTTACGAAATTTTTTTTTGAAATTCAGATCTCTCTTCTTGAAACTATTATTTGAACAAAGAAAGTCCTTGTATTTTATCTTTCTAGAATTTGGCCAGGGTTGGTGGAATTTTGAAAACATGATTTTGAAAAATATTAGTTTTCTTTGAGAATTTTGAAATTAATATTTAATTCTAATTTTGAAGTCGAATCGACCCGTTAAAAAAAAAATTATATCACCCCGAAGGATGAAAATAAAATTTCATAACGGTGTTCAGACTTAGAATTATGAAACTCATCTTGAATATTGTGATCGGACTCTAAAGAGAACTTCGTATGGCCCCGAGGGAACATAATGAAGTTCAATTAAATCCAGTTATAATATTCAAGAAGTACGATCGTCGAATTCACATCCTAAGCCTTATCGAAGAAGTATGTATCTCCCCGAAGGGAGACAACACCATTCAATGATAATCCTTCTAATGCAATAACGACGATCATTTTTGACTTTTTCCCAAAGAAATTTAATAAGATTTTAGAGAAATTAATTTTAAAATCAGGTGCGTGTGTGGTTCCAAATATTCTACGAGCGCAAGCCCTTGTAGTTAATTATATCGTAGGGAGACAAAGTCCCCTACGAAAACTCTCAATTAAAATAATGACAAAATTTTGTTAGATCTTCTAGGAGTGATACCAAAAGTGAATGAATTTTGGAAGATCAAAAGGGAATGGATTAAGATTGAGCAGTTATTAATAGAGTTAAGGGAAGAGAGGTAGGGGACACTTTGAGATTCCAAAACCATCCGAAAGTGTCCCAACTTAGTATAAGTGTTGGGCTTTATGTTTTATGGATCGAAATGAAGCTTCTAATTAGAAGTGAGATATTTTATAGAAATTTGGGATTAGGATTCTTCGAATTTGGGGTCTCATAATCTAAGATCGCCCCGGATCCTTAAATCTAATTTGGGACAACTTGGACCACCCGTCGTCCGAAACCTAAACCTTAATGCCAATGCAGAACACTGGACTTATCCCGACCTAGATTGGGGAGCCAGCTAAACCACCTAATGATGTTTAAAATATATGAGCGCCAATTCTTTTAAATTGAAGAGTGGTAGGACGTTTTAATTTAAAGTTTTGGGAGAGTCGGGGCGACATCTAAGTTTTCCTAATTGGTCCCTTTGACTTATGTTGGTGTGCAAAAATGCTCAAGGACTAAGACAATTTAGATTTGACCTCTTTAAGTATGCTTTTCTAACTGCAATGCGGTTGCTGGGTGACAACTTCAAAATTAGATAGCTTATGTAAATTTAAAAAAACTAGGCTTAGAAAATAAACTTCTTTTAGAAGACTGAAAGTTTATGCCAAGTAACATGGCACCTCGTCCTCATAAGGTCAGGACTATCCGGACTCTACCCGCAGGCGGGAAGGGATTAAAGTAAGGAGGAAAGAGTAATCGCAGAAATATGCATGCGACCCCGGGGTCGATTCCCGGCCTAATTCCCTAAATTCGTTATCTTTTCTATGTATTGTTCGACCTCACGTAAAATTTTAAAAACTTAGGTTATGAGTATAAAAAC
>NW_021364511.1:0-205 GCF_001605985.2 Dendrobium catenatum | reverse complement strand
AGTAAATTTAATAATTTAAATATTTATCCTAATAAAAATTTGATTAAAATATCTAATATAAATATTTTCCATCATAAATTTGATTTAATTTTACAAGAAGCCTAAGCTTAATTCAAAAGCAAATTTGAGCAAAAGATGAGTGAGTGTGAGCATTAAGAAGAAAATTAGTAGACATATAAATCAATAGATATTTAAAAAAAAAATT
>NW_021364510.1:0-217 GCF_001605985.2 Dendrobium catenatum | reverse complement strand
ATAATATTTTAATATATTAATATAATGATGTAAATATATAAAAAGATTATGAAATTCTAATACAATCATAAAGCTCCAAGAAAGAAAAAAACAAAAGAAAGAATCAAATGGAGTGTAGAATCGAGTGTGGGTTATATAAATATAGTGTATAGAATCATAGAGTATGGAAAATTAAGTCATAATTTTTTGAATTTTGATTTTTCTCTAAAAATTGCAT
>NW_021364509.1:0-210 GCF_001605985.2 Dendrobium catenatum | reverse complement strand
AATCAAAGTATCAAAATTAAAATTTACAATCTTCTAAATTTCCTGCTCCTTTTCCTTAAAAATGACAATTAGAAAAACATATAACCTTTAATGGAGCAAATGTAAATTATTAAAGTCATTTTTGTTGCAAAAGGGAGAGCAAAATTCTTAAACCAAAATGTATGAAATTATCAAAATTCAAAATTTTGTTAAATTTTTCCCAACATTTTC
>NW_021364508.1:0-1120 GCF_001605985.2 Dendrobium catenatum | reverse complement strand
CCGGTGGCGTTGGATTGTAGATTGTAGACGCCTTCTGACTGCTTGTATCAGTGTTGCAGATCTGTTATTTCCGGTGTTTTTGAATACCATAGCTGTTTTCTCCCTAAGAATGGGACAAGGAAGAAACTTTGGAACATCAGGAAGTTTGGTTCTAATTTGTTCAAACATTTTCCTCTCTTCTGCTAGGGGGTGTCCTTTTTCGTACATCGGTCTGCCTTTGTACCCGGTGTACTTGTAGATTTTGATTACCGTCGTTGTAGGTAATATCTGTACTTGTGTCCACAGTGATTCATTGTACTTACAATACACCCACTGTTGTTATCCACAAGTATCCGCTATATCCACTACGACCTCCCAAAAATGTTTGTAGAAAACCCATTGCTTCTGCATCATATCCACCCTTTCACTAATCTCGGGTTGTTGATGATTGCGTTTGTTTTTAGGAACGGGTCCTCCACCATTGGTCTCCCGTATTTCCATCTCAATCAACAGGTATTGTAGGGATTGTCGTAGAAGTTCATATATTAAAGCCTTGTAGCATGCTTTGAGTCACTATTAACCGTACAAATGTTCTTGTAGTTTAAGTTCCCTTGTGTGTGATTCAAGCTTTGTTCTTTGCATGTGTTTGAATCCGAGTTAAGTTTCATTCAAACTTGAATTCATCAAGTTCACAAGTCCCCACTTGATGTCGTATAGCCTGAGTTTAAGTGCGAGTTCAACTGCTTTATTCGGATTCGGATCTAGTCTAAATCAAAGTCTTTGTTTGATGTTCTAGTCTTGCTCAAGTCCCCTGCAGTCCTTTGAATTCAAGTGTAGGTTCAAATTGGTTTGAGTCTGATTCCAATTTGATTTTATTTCATTTGATTTTGACATTTTTTAAAAAAAATCATTTAGAATTTTGTTCAGATTTAGGTCCACCAGTCCTCTGTTCTTCGTACAGGTCCTTTGCTCATTTAGTTCAAGTTTTGTGTATTTTTTGTTCGAGTACAGGTCCTCTATATTGTTGTCCAAGAAGGTCTTCGAATTGTTCAAGTCTTTGTACATTTTAGTGAAAATTTCGGCAGCACCCCGGCATATCCCCCGTTTGGATGAAAATAGGGGAACTGGGCCTTCCCACCAC
>NW_021364507.1:0-200 GCF_001605985.2 Dendrobium catenatum | reverse complement strand
AGTTGACCAAGTCAACCAGGGTTGACTAGTTTTAACCATTTAAGCCTAAAATCCATTTCAAATCAATTTCATGGCATCCAAGGCTCAAATCCACGTCCCATTGGACATGACTGACTAGGTTGACCAAGCCAATCATTGACTTGGTCAACCCAAGTCATAATAAGTCAATTATGACCTATTAAGGCCCATTTAGAGCCTAA
>NW_021364506.1:0-258 GCF_001605985.2 Dendrobium catenatum | reverse complement strand
TCAAATAACCAAGCAGACGTAGGTTGTAATAGCCCGTATTTTGACTCTGCCAAATATTTTTTTCTGGAGTCAATATGAGCCCAAATCACAAACCATTTTCACCATATCATTAATATTATAATATTTTAATTACACGTTTTTTTTTATAAATTTTAGCACTGATAGAAAGTTTTAAGAATTTGACACATATTAGTACAAGTATGAATTTTGAGACTGCCAGATGTTTGTTTTGCAAACCAATTTCATCAATATTTTTTA
>NW_021364505.1:0-265 GCF_001605985.2 Dendrobium catenatum | reverse complement strand
CCTCTCTAGTCTTGTCAACATGAAAAATATCATTAGCAAAAAGCATACACCGGGTACAACCTCTTGCAAATGTCTAGTGAGAACATCCATGACTAAAGCAAGAAGATATAGGGCATAAGGCTGATCAGCTGATCCTTGATGTAATCCAACTGAAATAGAAAAATAATTGGTCAAACCACCTTGTGTTTGAACACGAGTAACAGCTCCTACATACATATCCTTAATGAGTTGAATATAAACATTATTAACCCCGTTCTTATGTAGA
>NW_021364504.1:0-791 GCF_001605985.2 Dendrobium catenatum | reverse complement strand
AGGTTAAATCAGTTTCATTGAATGTTGGATAAATATATATATATTTTTAATTTAAATGTATAAACATTCACCCCAATGCATTATATGATACTTTACATTACTCTTTTTTTCTAAGAATTTATTTTTAAAGGCTTATGTGCATCTTCCGAGGTTTATACATATGTTTTTTTTTAAGGTTTAGACATACCATTATTAGGATGATGATGTTTTCTAGGTCTGTGTTTTGGTTTGTATTAAAAACATTAATTTTTTTATGTTGATCTTGACATAAATGAGAATGTTATGATGGATGTGTGTGAAAACTAAGAAGTATAAATTAAAGAATGATTATATTAAATTAAGAAAAAAGAATCAAAATGATCCCCAACTATATTAAAAGGTCCCTCAAATCTTTAAAAATGAATCAAAATAATCCCATGGTGGGACTATTTGGGTTCCTCTTTAAGGAATTGAGGATCCAAAATAATCATTTAATGTAGTTGGGGACTACTTTAATCTTTCATAAAGAATCAAATGATCATTGGAGGAGTTTTTTTTTCCGAAGTAATGGTTGGAAAAGTTATATCTATTGAAGACAAGGTAGATGCAAGTACAAGTAAAAATAAGTGGTTTAGGCATAGGAAATGGATAGAAAATGCATCATTGGATGAACAAATAAATAAATAATTGGGAAGGAGAAATGTTAGACCTAAACTAACATGTATAGTTGTTCAAAATTATTTATGAATAATATGTTTAACACCTCTAGCAACATTTAGCAATAATGCATGGAAAATTAGGATTTATAAGCC
>NW_021364503.1:0-528 GCF_001605985.2 Dendrobium catenatum | reverse complement strand
ATACCCCAGACGATTCTGACAATGAAGGTCGGTATTTATAGTAGCAATAAATGTTGATTTGATCAGCAATAAAGGCTGATTTGCTTGTATCAACAATAAAGGTTGATTTTATCATATCAGCAATAAAGGTTGATTTTATCATGTCAGCAATAAAGGCTGACTGATTAGGTAACATCAGCAATAAAGGCTGAAAACCTTGCCAAAACAAAAAAGAATTGGTTTCCTCTGGGTTTAATGAGCCGAGCCTTAAGAGGCTCGGGTACTGAGCCCAGTCTTCTTTTCATTTAGCAAAGCAACAGCTAGGGCACGGGATACTGCAGGCGAGTCGCTCAAGTCTCCGTCCCGTTGGTTTTCTGGCGTTAGCTTGACGGTAGCGTCGGCGTGAGGGCGGTGTCGGCGAGGGCTCCGCCTTGCATGGATTCGTCCGAGCTTCTTCCTTCTCGGCGAGGGCTCCGCCTTGCCTGTCCGAGCGTTGGTATTTCGGCATCGGTGAGGGCTCCGCCTTGCCTAGCTTCGTCTAGTAAGGTT
>NW_021364502.1:0-362 GCF_001605985.2 Dendrobium catenatum | reverse complement strand
GAGACTTGTAAATCTTACCATTTTTTATTAGTTAACATAAGTAGACCAGCTCCAAAATTCTCACTCATTACATTCTTCTTTCTTAAATCAATTATTTCCCACTATATTTCTAATGCCCAACCATTAAAATAAATTATGAAAGGGCTATGTCGTGTTAGCTCTTTTTGTTTGATGTTGCAATTAAACTTTAACCATCAAGAATTTCTTATTTCTTAGTTTCATAAAATTAAAAACTAGAATAGTCTCTAGTTGTTCCATATTCATTACATTAGGTATCAATCCACTCACTGAATTAAATCTAAATCCCTTTTTCAATATTAAAAAACATGAAACGTATTTTGTACCACCAAAATATGATATGG
>NW_021364501.1:0-258 GCF_001605985.2 Dendrobium catenatum | reverse complement strand
TGACTTTTGGGCCACTTGTTGAGGGAAATTCTCCTTAGCTTTTGCAGCTAAGAAGAAGAGGTGGGAATCTAACATTTAGCTTTTGAGCTAAATGTTGGAGAGTTCCCTTTAGCTTTTGGAGCCAAAGAGAGGAGAAATCTCCTACAACTTTGGGGTTGGAGGAGAATTGGGAGAAAATGCAATTTTTGGGTTGCAAATTCATGAAGGTCTTCGGACATTTTGATGCCGACGGGCGAAAAGAGTGACGACTCTTATTGA
>NW_021364500.1:0-323 GCF_001605985.2 Dendrobium catenatum | reverse complement strand
TCAAGCCTCTCGCTCAAGCTCGCTGCTCGCACTCACCTGCTCCCTCACTCCCCCGCTCACCAGCTCACTTTCTTGCACTCTCCCTTACTCTCGTTCGCCTACTCACCTGCTTTCCTGCTTTCCCTCACCCTTTCTCTTGTTCGCCTAGTCACATTTAGAGGTTAACTAGTATAGTCGATTAGGTTGGTACTAGATTGGGTTCAGGTCTAGATTTTTAATATGTTTGAACAAACGGGTCATATTTTGGTCGAACGTGTTAGGAGAGATTCAGTTTCGGATTTGACTCGAACCCGACCCTAAAACATGTTTTGACACCCCTAATA
>NW_021364499.1:0-230 GCF_001605985.2 Dendrobium catenatum | reverse complement strand
AATTAGGGATTTCTTTAGTTGTCGATCCCAAATTTCAATATCTAAACTACCCACCCTTCTTCATACGGACTGGATTACATGGATTTTATACAACTAGGTGGTTTTAGCTGGCTTCCTTCGTCAAACAAGGAGTAAGTCCAGATCGCATTAGCTAGGTCGTAGATGTTAGTGTTGTGTGTGCAACACTACATCCTTTATAGATTTAGGGTCTAAAGGTGAGGGGTACGAGT
>NW_021364498.1:0-346 GCF_001605985.2 Dendrobium catenatum | reverse complement strand
TAAGAAAAAGATAGAAAGTACAAATAAGATTATGCATCAACATTAGCGATGATATTGGGTGCGAGTCAATGGGCGTCGATTTTGTTGTCGATAACATGTCTTGGCCTTATAATAGATGATGACATGCATTGAAGATGACTTATAATTGATAATGACAACTATAAAAAGGAGAAAATGTGGTTGAGTGACAATATTTCAGTGATAGAGATTTGATCATGATGATGGTCAAGTGATGACAATGTGACTACAAGGGCCTGAAATTAGACAATTGAGGAAGGAGATGTCAAGGTCCACGTATCGATAAAGACATGCATTAACATTGATTATGTCAACTATAAAAAGGAGA
>NW_021364497.1:0-554 GCF_001605985.2 Dendrobium catenatum | reverse complement strand
AGTAGCCGTTACTATCGTACAATACGGTTATACAATCATACAATACGATCTTCATAAATAGACTTCATCCTGATATGAAGTGGTATGAACAGTTCAAAAATGTTCGTACTGTACGATACTAAATCGTACCGTACGATCCATGACAACACAGTTCATCGTATTGTACGAATGGGTTCGTACAGTACGATGTTCAAATTATAATTAATCCCGAAATTCTTGCACTAGTCACGAGTTAAGTTAAGTAAGTATTTAAAAATAATCGTACAGTACAAACACATTCGTACTGTACGAACGACGAAAACTTTCTTACTTAAGTTAAACAACGGTTAGGGTTTTGGATTTGAACATATCGTACAGTACGATATAATTTTGTACGGTATGATCTATTCACAGAATTGTACTACAACCCTCTGATCGTACGATACGAATTAACATCGTACAGTATGATCTCCAGAGAAGAAATTCTATTACATTCTACATTTAAAACCTCTCCCCCTTTGTCTGCGCATGGTTTCTTGAGCTTTTATGCATTTTATGGCCAGACTCAAGAAAAT
>NW_021364496.1:0-223 GCF_001605985.2 Dendrobium catenatum | reverse complement strand
TCTGCGTCCAGGATGTTTTAGGACAAACGAATGATTCCCCATTGTTTCTGTTCATCTCTCCGTGTTAAGTTTAAAATTTTAAAGGTTTTGGTTCACCCGATCGAAAGAACGAACCAAATAACGGATTCTAGGGCGTCATCCGTAGTTGGCTGCGGGTGTACGTTTTCTGGACCGTTGATCACACAATCAATGGTCCAGATCTAGCCGCTCCGCTCCTCGGTTC
>NW_021364495.1:0-306 GCF_001605985.2 Dendrobium catenatum | reverse complement strand
GGATCGGAAGTTAGGAGATTTTTTGATCGGAAGCAACTGCGGGAGCTCGCTTGCTGTGAAGGTAACTTTCCTTTCGCGCGCTTCTTCGGTCAAATCCCGTAAATCCGCCGAACCAAAGGATTTGGTAAATCCGGGACTTACCACGAAAAGAGGGAATTTTCCTTCAACCGCGGCTTTGATTTACCGTGAGATTTGGTTTTGCATTTTTGGCCGTTTGGCTGGATTTAGCTCAAACCCGCTTCAAAAAAAACCCTGCATCCAAACAACCTCTTAGGGTTTGCTTTTCCTTTTCTTTATTTCTTGGTT
>NW_021364494.1:0-453 GCF_001605985.2 Dendrobium catenatum | reverse complement strand
TCTATGAACAAACACATTTATAATAAAAACAATTGTCAATGTAACAAAGGCAATGATTATTTATATTTATTAATTCTATAGTCAAATATTTTTTTTTTTTAATTCTATAGTCAAATATTAATTATTTTTATCGAGCTTATTCACGAGTTCAAAATCAAACACGAATCATGCTTTTATTGAGCTTCTTATCGAGCTTAATGTCGAGCTTGTTCGCGAACTTCAAATGATGTTGTTCGCGAACATATATGAGCCGAACGCATTAGTGTTCAAGTTTTTTTATTTAAGAATCGAGTATTTAAAATATTGTTCAAATTAGTTTGTTTAGTTAATTAAACGATCACAAATGAGCTTTAATCAAACCGAAGTTGTTCGTCGAACGTTTGGTTCGCTTGCAGCCCTATGCAAAGTCAAACTTTTTAAGTCATATATAATATAAGTTGCTCTAAATAGAAA
>NW_021364493.1:0-270 GCF_001605985.2 Dendrobium catenatum | reverse complement strand
ACAAGCAGGATATTACATTATCTAAAAAGATAATAATAACATCCTATAAGTATATTTAAGATTAGAAATAAAGTTTTTTAAAGACATCTGCATTCCCGAAGATTCTTCCCATGTTTTATATGAATAAAACAAGGTTTATTTTAGTCTCGGGTTCTCAAATCCCAATAGGAGCAAACCCCTATAATTAATTACATCATAGGAAGAATGCTCCTAAGAAAACGCTCGATTAAAGTAGTGATTTCATACCCTTTTGACTACAAAGTAGAAGAC
>NW_021364492.1:0-219 GCF_001605985.2 Dendrobium catenatum | reverse complement strand
TTTGGCTCTTTGTGAGCTGAAGTAAATTTTGATTTGCCCACCTCGGCAAACTGTTGCGGAGGGTGGATGGATTTTTGCTTTAAGCACTTGATAGTTTATTTCAATTTTAAATAATTTTTTTTTTGGATTTTGAATATTTTTTGGACTTTGGATTTTTGAGATTTTTATGGAGTTTTTGGGTTTTTTTGGTGGAGCTTCGGATTTTTCGTGGATATTTGG
>NW_021364491.1:0-255 GCF_001605985.2 Dendrobium catenatum | reverse complement strand
CAAATCAAAGTCCCCTGTGGTCTTTATTGTTCAAGTCCGGATTCAATATGAGTTCAATCAAGTTCTCTAGTTTCAAGTCCAAGCTTATATTGCCTTTCAAGTTCACATTTGATGAAGTTTGAACCAAGTTCTCATTCCTTACAACATTACTTGATTTAGCTTGATTTTGTTTTTATGCCAAATTAAGTTCATTTGATTTGAGTTCTGAGCATAGTCCTAAGTCCTTGGTTGTTCAAATGTGTCCAAACCTTTATT
>NW_021364490.1:0-362 GCF_001605985.2 Dendrobium catenatum | reverse complement strand
AAAAAAAAAAATTGAGCAAGTTGATTGATCAGATTTCAGTCCTAAAAATAAATAAATATATTAACTTCGCTAAATTCCATACTCGCAGAAATAAATATTTTATAAATAATATATCAATAATTGTCAAAAAAGAAAAAATCTCTATTAAACATAGAAGAAAATATTAAATAGCCAAATTTCAATATTGAAAGCGCTTCTTTAATTAAACCTGCGTTTGCCGGGAGTCGAACCCGGGTCTATTGCTTGGAAGGCAATTATCCTAACCGTTGGACTACAAACGCTTTATGATTTTATTAGGTTATTTTATTATTTAAAGGAAACTACACAGCGCATGAAAGTATAACTTATGATTTGGGGGATTA
>NW_021364489.1:0-1173 GCF_001605985.2 Dendrobium catenatum | reverse complement strand
ATCTTGAGAAAGAATACAGTTAAAGTCACCACCAATCACAGATGGTAACTCCAAAGAAGAATGAGAACCTAAGCAATCCCACAAATTCCTTCTACTATAAACATCTTTGATACCATAAACAGTAGAAATAATCCAGGTGCCTTTGTTCACAATACGAAGCTTTCCAATCACACATTGTTCATTAGCTGTAATTAAGGAAAAACAAGCCAAATCAGATCTCCACATCACCACTATACCCCCTAACATCCCATTTGAGGGAAATAGAAAAAAAATCCCAATCTTTGCCCATACAATTTCTAAACTCCCATTTATCCATAGAAGCAATTTTGGATTCAACAATTCCCACATAAATAGCATCCCAATCTCTGACAACCTCCTTCAAATATAGAGGGGCTTCCCTCTTATTCGCCCCTCTACAATTCCAAAAAACAAGCGAACTCATTTGGGCACCAAGGCTTTAGGACCCCCATCCTTCTTTTTATTTAGTCCCTGTTATTTCTTAAGCCTAGTAGATTGATTCAAAGGACCCAAAAATCTAAGCTCCTTTTGAAGTTTAGGCTTAGACTTAATAACACTATCCACCTCTTTGCTATCAATTACAGGAACTAATCCAAAATTTTCCTTCTCCATCCCAGAAAATTCATCATTAGTAGAAATAACTATCTCCCCTTCTTTAATACCGGATTGATAGGAGTACAATCTCGAACATCAATTTTATCACCAATTTCCTCTTCAAGTTCACCAAGCAAATCAAATTTATTAATTCTTGGAATGGAAAAATCAGTAGTATGAAAGTTTACTAATTCCTCTTGAGTAGAAACAGAAACTCCCAGTTTTGGTAAATTTGGAACAGCCAAACTGTCCTCCACTGCATGTTGAATTTTCTCAGTAAATTGTAAATTATATACAGTAGCAACTCCCTGATCTTCTCTCCTAATAGCTTTCTGTAATTTGTTAACCGGAACATATTTGGAACTTACATTCTTATTTCTTCTAACAGGATTGTTCCATTTAGTTGATGTTTGTTTTTGTGCTTATAGAAAGTTTTGAATTTGCTTATTATTAATGTTATCTGCTAACACACATCATCTCTTAAGAAGTTTTTATATATGTCTTTTGCCTTAACACTATACTCTCACATGCATTGAAAAGTCTTTAGCTCACTTTACTTGT
>NW_021364488.1:0-283 GCF_001605985.2 Dendrobium catenatum | reverse complement strand
TCTAAATCCATTTAAAAATCCAAAGTTAAAAAAAAAACACCCAAAATCAATTGATCCATAACCCTTTTTTGGGAAAATTTTAACAACCTCAAAACCCAACCAAATAACATTTGATACATGTTTGGTTAATTGAATAGTAATTAGACCTATACTTAGAATCAACCACATCAATTTGGAGGTATTCCATGTTCTTTAACCCATAAAATTCAAAGAATTTCCTAAGGTTGGAAAATATTCAAATACTTATAGCATACACCACTGGATGTGGATTCTTATAGAAATT
>NW_021364487.1:0-206 GCF_001605985.2 Dendrobium catenatum | reverse complement strand
TGGACTCGGATTGAGTCGAATTTGGAGTCGTTGGATTCGTATTTCCGAGACGCTCAGTTTGACTGTAAGCTCGCTGAAATCGGAGTTCGGGTGCTCCAAAAATTAATTTTTGAAGTTTCCAACTATCTTTTGCCTAGAGATTCGTGCCCGATCAAACTAAATTTTTGATGATGTATCAGTTGCCCCCCTATTTTCGGACGTCGAAA
>NW_021364486.1:0-213 GCF_001605985.2 Dendrobium catenatum | reverse complement strand
AATCTGATGTGATTTGATGTTCGATGTGGACGATATTTTGATACGAATCTGATTTTTCTGTATCTGATATGATTTGATGTTGATGTGTTGTGATATCAGAAGGGAGTTATAAGGGGCCGGAATCCTTTAAGATTATGTCTGTGTCAGGGAATCTGAAAAATGAATTCTGATCTGATAATTCTGTATATCTGATATGTTCTGGTGCTGTAAGCA
>NW_021364485.1:0-692 GCF_001605985.2 Dendrobium catenatum | reverse complement strand
TGAGCATATACGTGAAAAAGTTGGAGTTGCTCCAGTAAAAGATAAGATTAGAGAGAGTCACCTTAGATGGTTTGCTCACATAAAACGGCGGCCTTCCGATGACCCGGTTAGGAGAGTAGAGGCATTATATTTGACTTATGTTAAGCAAGGTAGGGGTAGACCTAAAAAGACTTGGTTTTAAAATATTAGGAATGACATTTTTTTATTAGATTTAAACAAGAATTTGACTTTTAATATGATACAATGGAGAAAAAGGATTCATGTATCCGACCCCACGTAGTGGAATGAAGGCTTGATGTTGTTGTTGTTGTAGTATAAAGGTTTACATTATGGATGGCTAATATTATTTTTATTGATGGAAAAGCTAGTAAATTAAGGAAATAAATGTGTATAATGTATAAAGTTAAATTGATAAATTATTTTAGAATTTTGTGTGGTAAAACGATATCATTGATGTCTAACAAGGTTATTTTATGAAATTATAATTAGGGTTATATTGTTATTTGAATTTGAGTGTCATTATAAAAAAGATATTGGCGTTAAGGTTTAGTGTGATAAAATTATAATTCGAAAATCAACGAATAATTATATTAAGACTATAATCAGTGTCATTTTGTAAGATTTAATGATTAAAATAAATATTTGCTCTAGATATATAAAATGTAGGGTAGTTTATTCTTGGGCATTTCTTA
>NW_021364484.1:0-232 GCF_001605985.2 Dendrobium catenatum | reverse complement strand
AGTGTCAGGGAATTTAGCTATGAATTACATAATATCTAATATTTGATTCTGATATAATTTTGATACGATTTGTTCTGTTCCGATATGATCTGAACTTCTGATTTTGTACGATTCTGATTATGTTGATTTGATATCTGTCTGATTCCGTTCTGATTTTTGTACGGATTTGTCTGGTGTGTTAGTTTTGAGATTCTAAGGATTTTGATTGGAGGTTTGTTGCTTTGCTGAGCTG
>NW_021364483.1:0-300 GCF_001605985.2 Dendrobium catenatum | reverse complement strand
TGAGAAGCCCCAGGCGAAAATCCTCCCTGTCCGTCACCAAGCTCGTCGCCTGCCCTAGCCAACTGATTTATTGTCCTAGAGACTCAACCGAAATCTTCTGCTGTATTTTGCTGGACTATAGATGAAAGGAAGTGGTAAACCTTTCTTTGATCCTCTCCCATTTTTTTGTTCTTATTATCTGGATCTTGTCTTCCATTGAAATCCACTATGAAAATCCGATGTTGCATTTTTTAAAAAGTAAAATTCCTATAAAAGGAATTTCTATATGATAAGGATTAATTCCTTGCCAGATTTTCATGA
>NW_021364482.1:0-314 GCF_001605985.2 Dendrobium catenatum | reverse complement strand
ACAAAAGATTATAGATATATCAAATTAATTTTTTGTTCAAATTTTGAAATTATATTTAATTGAATATTTATTAAATATCAAATATTCAAATTCTTAAAATCTTTTAAAATATATAAAAATATTTAAATTCTTAGCAATATGATATATTACATTAATTTATTTGATTTAATTAGAAGTTTAATGATTTTATAAGTTTTTGGTATTTAAAATGATTTAAAAATAAATTAAAAATAGTTAATCACGCTGCTAGTGATAGTAGGAGGGAGAAGTAGTAGTGTCTGATTAGTGAGACCGAAACCACGACTAATCATTAG
>NW_021364481.1:0-272 GCF_001605985.2 Dendrobium catenatum | reverse complement strand
CGGTTGTAGATCTTCTAGTTTGTTTTTCATCTGCCCATTCTGCATCCGAGTAGTAATAGTGCTCAAGCGGCCCTTTTGAAATGGGAATGCCATAGTTATATGTACCTTTGATGTATCTTAGAAGTTTCTTGAGCATGTGTATATATTCTTGCTTAGGATTATGCATATATGTTGACACAACATGTTAACTGCATATGCTATATCAGGTCTAGTGATGGTTAAGTATTATAGAGCTCCATAATTTGACGATATACTTGAGCTTTAGTTAACAC
>NW_021364480.1:0-427 GCF_001605985.2 Dendrobium catenatum | reverse complement strand
GTTATGATGATAAAAATCTTTCGAGATCATCGACAAATTTTCTACCATTAATCCAAATTCCGCAAGTAAGAATTCGTTTTCATAATGTGATATATGCACAGTTGAAACCAAATATTGTAAATGCCAATGTCTTTATTCTTTGATGTCTCCTTCTCTTTTAATGATAATTTGGGGCATTCTACTTAAGCTTAATTCACAATAACATTTTTATTTTAAATTTAATGCTTTAATTATAATATATATGCCATTAAATTGTTTCTCATTATCATATTTTAGCTCTAGAAAGAACTTGAATAATCTCATGCTTGGACCCAATTGATCAGACATACAAAAATCATTAAAAAAAAACCCTAAGTGGTCAAATATATATAATTAACCACTGAATTTGAAGAAATTATTCTGTGCGGAGTCCGGACACAGAACGCTT
>NW_021364479.1:0-244 GCF_001605985.2 Dendrobium catenatum | reverse complement strand
AAAAAATTAAAATTACTAATTCACCGCCCTCTTGGTTAGCCTTGGGACAGTTCAATAAGGTCTAACAACCTACTCGAACTTTCAAAGAGGAAAGAGAAAGGTATTTGGATTATATTTATTAGCCATTCCAGTTACATATTTTGTTCCATTCATTATAAGTGACTAATCTTTTTCTTAAGTTTTCAACGATTTTATTTCTACAAATTACATCTCTCTTTAATCTATAAACATTGCATTATCTCTT
>NW_021364478.1:0-360 GCF_001605985.2 Dendrobium catenatum | reverse complement strand
CTATTTCTTCTTCACTTTTTGTTGTTGTCAAAAAGGGAGAGAAATTTTTGTGTGTTTGTATGCTTGTATTTTGATTTTGTCTTTTGACTTGTGGTCTTGTCAAGTCTTGTATCAGTCTTTTTTAATTTTTTGTTAAAAATTTTTGAAAAACAAAAAATTATGTTCTTTGGTTCAAAATACCTCCTTATTTTCATGTATTCATCAATTCAGGGGGAGTTTAGGAGATTTGTTTAAATTGAAACCATACAAACAGTAATTGTTTTGCCACATCAAAAAAGGAGAGATTGTTAAGATAGTTGCTATTTGCATGCTTTAGATTTTTGTAACTTGTATAGTTTTGATGATTCCAAACATTATTGT
>NW_021364477.1:0-571 GCF_001605985.2 Dendrobium catenatum | reverse complement strand
CTCTTTCCTCCGCCGGCACCGCCCGAGCTTGCCCCTCTAACAACTTCTTCATCATTTCCTCCAAAGCCATGAATTTCCCTTCCACATTTTCACTAAATGTGGCCATCTTCTCTTCCAGATCCGCCTTAAGTTGACCCATCTCGGTCTCCAAGACTTCTACCCGCTTAGATGCCATGGGAACTAACGAGATGCCTCCGGATCCGCAAGAAAAAACTTCCGGACAGCAAGAATCTCCCTCCAAACAGTCAAAAACTGCTGTTTTCAGGGGAAAACAGCCTCCGACCACCCAAAATCTGTAAAATTCTGCAGCGAAACAGTGGAAAAACAGCCCTCCACTGTCCGGATCTTGCTCTGATACCAATTTGATAGGAACCCCTTGGATTTCCAAGTGTCTCTCACCAAAAACAAATAGATCCAAGATGAAAACTGCTGTCCACAACAGTAAAACAGCCAAAAACAATAGAAAAATAGAGAGAAATTCTTGGAAAACAATAGAAACGATTGTATTCCACTAGTAGACAAACAAAACCAAACCAAGATACAATGTTCTTCAATTCGAGAGGAAGAACAA
>NW_021364476.1:0-351 GCF_001605985.2 Dendrobium catenatum | reverse complement strand
TGTACAAGAGCTTCTTAAATGATACTCTATCCATCGGTCATGTCTAGGTCTTTCGGATTCATAATCACAAAGAATATGCAACTGAACTTATATGCACTTGAAATAAATAATAAAAATACCCAGACAGACTCAAAATTATCTCACTGATGTAGTTCAAGTAAAATCTCAAAATAGTGTTATGCATGATCTTTAATAATTTAGTTATTATCGAGTATGCGTATTTTTTGCTTAGTAAGAATTTTTAATGCATATTGTTATAATAATATGTCTAATTCATATATATGCTTAATTATGATTTAATTGTTATAAATATGATGAAATATATACATATTTGATTAAATTATATTTGCT
>NW_021364475.1:0-280 GCF_001605985.2 Dendrobium catenatum | reverse complement strand
CACTAATTGGTTCAAATTTCAAAACTTTAAATTTATCAAAATTATCATAGTCAAACTCAAGGGGAGAATCATATTTGACCCCGAAGGATCAAAATAGAATTTAATTGATTGTTTGACTATGTTAATATGAATTAAAGATCATTAATTTCTTAATCAAAATCACGACAATAATTAATATATCTCTCTGAAGAAAGAAAATATCAATCATTATCGATCGTCTGTAAATGACGATAATGATCATCGTGTTTAATTTTCCGAAAGAGAATTAATTGAGTTTTAA
>NW_021364474.1:0-407 GCF_001605985.2 Dendrobium catenatum | reverse complement strand
AGCTACAAGAAAAATGTAACTACAACATTCGAATAAGAACAGGGATTTACTTTACAAAAAGGTCATTACAAAGGAGCTCCTCATTAGTTTTCTAATGGGGTCCCAAAATAAGACCTCTAAAAATTTTTAGATACCGGCCAAATTATTCAAGAATGAAATGAATAAAAGAACAGGCGGAAGAAAGGTAGTTATAACCTATGCCAAGCACAAGTATACTACCGATTAAAGGGTATAAAATACTGCTAAAGATGGAGAGAAGATTCATCCCCAGCGGAGTCGCCAGAAAAACCTTGGAGGGAAAAATTATGTCACCACGCAGATTTTGATTTCTCCTATTTTGTAATCGAATACTATATTGAGAATAAAGTATGGTCTCGAAAGGCCGACACAATATTCTACAATGGATT
>NW_021364473.1:0-778 GCF_001605985.2 Dendrobium catenatum | reverse complement strand
ATTCTTAACACTATCTTTGTTGTGTCCAACTCTTATTAAATTATATTATAAATATGGCCTCTTGTGTTATCCTGTCTTATAAATAAACTTCCAACATGAGCTTTATATTATTATTATTCTTTTGATCTTATTCAGAAAATTGTAATAATATTAAAAAAAATTTATATGCTTTTTTAATAAATATTTAAGATGATTTATATATGTGCGTTAATGTGTTATTTACCTATTGAATGAATGCATCTAACAATTTTAAATTGGGTTGCCGACTTTTGTCTCATATAGGGCTTTTAAAAGCGGGTCATGACTCAGGTTCGGGTCGAATCCAGAACTGACCCAACACTATTCGATCAACCCGAACCCGACCCATTTTTGCAAACTGGTCAGTTTTTTAATTAGATTCGAACACAACCTGCTTTGGGTCCGGGTCAACCTAACCTGGCCCGTAAAGCTGGGGCGCGACAACGGCTTCTGAAGAGATGCGCTGGCGGGTGAATGGCGCCACTGGGAGACATGCAAGTGAGCGACAGAGTGATGCAGGCAAGCGAAGCTGGTTGAAGCACGGACGGGCAACATGGGAAGGCGCGGGCGGGTAACATGGGCAGGCACGGGTGTGCGACGGCGGCAGACTCACGGGTGGGATACACAGGCAGACACGATTAGCCGCGGGATTCTAAGTCATTCCGAGTCATGATCGGATTTCAGGGTCAAGCCGAACCTAACCCGAATTTTAAAATGGGTCGTTTGTTGAACATGAACCCGACCCATTTTATAAACAGGT
>NW_021364472.1:0-1389 GCF_001605985.2 Dendrobium catenatum | reverse complement strand
AATTTGTAAATGAAAAAAAGTAATTATACTCTATAGTTTCCAATAAATAAGATAATAATAGTACTTTAATTTGATTAAAAAATATATATTTTATAATAATTGCATGTTAAAAAAAAGCTTCCATTATACTAAAATATCATCAAGATAGATCACACCTATTTGAGCTTCACGCTCATGAAATGCTTTATGGATATGTTATTAGTGGATTTAAAACAATAAAATTTGTACTAATATATTTGATGCATATTTAATAACAATGAACTCTTTTTTTCATAACAACAAATTTTATATTAATAAAATTTTATTTTGACAAGCTATAAGTACTATTCTAACTCTGAATAAATCTTTTGATGAAACTTAAGTAAGTGCTCTCTATAATCAATTCATTCTTTTTTATTGAAATCTTTAGAGACTAGACATGCCTTACACTTTTCGACATTGCCTTTCGAATCATATTTGATCTTACAAATTCATTTAGAGCTAATTATCTTCGCTCTTTAAGTCCTACCAATCATATCCCAAAAGTTATTGTCTTTCATTAATTTCATGTCATCTTCTATGGGCTCTATCCATTTTTGGGAGTTACCACATAGTTTTACTTGACCAAAAGAGATTGGATCATCTTCCAATCTTATATCAAACTCATATTCTTGGATATACATGTTATAATTAATCAAAATTATTCTCCCCCTAGTAGATCTTCTCAATAGCACTTGAATTTGAGGTTGTTGTGATTCCTTAGTATGAGTAGGAAATAACTTAAGAGCATTTTAATTATTTGGATTTGCAACTTAAGTGACATGCATAATTAATTGAATCTTTTTAGTCATAAATATATGAATAGTAATATAATCATCTTTAAAATTAAAATCCCTAATAATGTCATATCACTCATATTGTATTCACTCTTAATAAACATAGTGTTGCCTGTCTCAAAAAAGGACGTAAATGAGGAATTATAAAACTTAAAGCCTCTTGATTTTTTTGAGCATCAACAAAATAGTAACTTATAGTTTTGAGTATGATTTTCTTTCATTAGATATATATGTTCCAACCCTAGTTGGACATCTTTAGACATGAATATGTATATTCTAGGCTTCTTTTCTCTTCATGAATCATATGGATTTTAACTATTATTTTGCTTAGAATTCTCTTTAGGATATAAATTATAGTCTTTAACATCTTTCCGCAAAATGATTTTGATAAAGAAGAATGACTTGTCATATTTTTAACCAAATTCTTTAGGGTTTAACTTCATCTCTTAACTATACCATTTTGAGTTGGAGTTTGTGTATTAATGACTAATTGTCACGACCCGACCCGACGGGGACGGATCCCGCCCGAGCCGGACTGCGACAAAATCTTCTTATCCAGGATCTGGCTTTGGAA
>NW_021364471.1:0-430 GCF_001605985.2 Dendrobium catenatum | reverse complement strand
TTTGTTATGGCCATGCAAAAAATTAATGACATTTGCAATATCTCCTTCAATAATAATATCTTCATAATCCAACATCCAATCTTGTAGAATGACCTTTAACGCTTGAATGGACAATAACTCCAACCAAGCAACATCCCAATGCAACCCCTTGAAACTAAAAGCCAAAAGAAGTTTTCCTTTAAAATCTATGAATGCTCCACCTACAGTAGCCTTATGGGAAAGAAAGAAAGAAGCATCCACATTAATTTTAAGCCAACCGGGTGGAAGAGGGTGCCAAATCTTAATCAACAGCCTATTAGGTTGATTAGCACCCCAGTAGTCTGATTTAAGAGCATCTTTTTCAACAAATGAAGCCAGTGAAATAGTTTGAGCAGTTATATACAAGCAAGAGTCTACCAATTCAGGAAAACCAAAATGCAATATAATTTCA
>NW_021364470.1:0-595 GCF_001605985.2 Dendrobium catenatum | reverse complement strand
TTAGCAATTCTAATTTTGGCCTGACAACAAATATGAATGATACTTAGATTCCAATTAATTGATTTTCTTACTAAATAAATGAGCTTAACATTCATAAATTTACTTTGAGATTAATACAATAAAAAATTTTCATATGTAATATTAATATCAAAACAAATCAATACCATTTAAATCAATTCAATATAATTTTCATGAAAATATTATAATATAATTTATATAAGAATATGTTGATATAATTTATTTTCTAGAAGAAGAATCATCTGATCCGTCACTTTGAGATTATTAGGTGCGGAGTGCGGATGGGGAGAACCGTCCGCACAAGCACTATACCCGGTTAGGTACCGGCACTCGGTATTGCTGAGTACCGCTGGATATCACTAGGTATGCAGTGCTCGTGCGGACGTGCACACTCCGCATCTAATAATTTTTCATGATTCTCATATCAGAATTGGAATCCATCACATGGAGCTGTGTAAGCAGGCAGGCTTTGAGAAAAGGTTCCAGAAAAAAAGTCTATCTTTTTAGAAATTATTTGAAAGGTTATGGAGGCCACAGGCACAGAATAAAGAGAAACTCCAACAACCCCTTAGTGATT
>NW_021364469.1:0-595 GCF_001605985.2 Dendrobium catenatum | reverse complement strand
AAAATAAAAATAAAAATCTTGAGAAGTGGAAGCATGTAACACGCTAGAAACTTTATAGCGGTGGATTTGATATCTTAGACTTTGGCTGAGATAACTTTCTTACTGTTTTATGAAGCAACTTTCTAGCACAAAAAATTTTTAATTCAAAAAAATCATGTATTAAAAAACTGATTCATAAAGCAATAAGAAAGCTATATCAAACGAAATCTTAATTTTATAAAAAAAATATAGAACTTATGCTTCATTTGGGATGACTTTTTTATTGCTTCTTAAAACTCTATTTTAAAAAGCCATAAAAAAGTCCTCCCAAAAGACCCAAACAAAACCATTGTCTTGAAATATTTGAAAATAATACATTCAGAACTAATATCAAGCAGACACACCGAATCTAAAAGCTAAATTAGAAAGAATTTGTTGAAATCCTTACAATGAATAATATATCAGAATATCTCTCTTTGTCTCACACTGAGGCAACCAATTTAGCTACCTTTTGGCAATATTGAAAAACACACTCACCACAGCTACCTATAACCCAGCTATTTTTAACCCCTTCTAAATAGCAGCTTGCCAAAAGACATCTATAAACTCAAATCCA
>NW_021364468.1:0-292 GCF_001605985.2 Dendrobium catenatum | reverse complement strand
TTGTATGTAGCGTATGAAGTTTGGGTCTCTAAGCTTGAAGCCATGGTGATCGGTGACATGAAAAACATTCATGAACCAACCACTATCTGCTGAAATGGTGGCTTTGGAGATGATGAGGTCAAGATCGCTCAATGCCTGAACTATTTGTAAGAGAATGTCATGCCTATTCTCACCTTCCACCTGCATTTAAATCAGTTTTCTTTTTGTCATATTACTTAATTCAAATAAAAAGCAGACATAATTTGTTTGAAAAGTATTATAATTAAATTATTGTATTATTAAAAGAGGAAAA
>NW_021364467.1:0-368 GCF_001605985.2 Dendrobium catenatum | reverse complement strand
CTTTTAAATTGATGTTATTCAGAGCATATGCATTATTGATTGCTTATTCAAGAATGAAGATAAAGGACATATAAACCTTTTCAACCACAATACCACTCTAGACTCCCATAGTGTGTCACTCTATGAAATCTTAGAAGAGTAAGTTAATCATGAACAGTTAAAACCCCTTCATTACAATTTTTCTCTATAAATTTCGTATATGTCAAGCACTATGCCTATGCTTGCATATACCAATCAAAATACCTTATTATGCCTGCTTTTTTATTCATAGACTCCACATTACACATCATACTAACTATACATATGATCACTATGTGCATTAAATGAAGATCTGATATATTAAAAACATAATTAAATTATTGCTGCAG
>NW_021364466.1:0-200 GCF_001605985.2 Dendrobium catenatum | reverse complement strand
TACTTGCAAAGGTAGAATATTCCTAGGATCTAATGTACTGATAAAAAGAAATGTAAAGCTTTACTTTCTAGATCTGTTGTATATAGATGGAGTCTGTGAATTGTTTAGAGTCTGTAAAAGAATTAAAAACAATTGCTTATACATATACAAATGGGACTCCAAAAAGTAATATCCTCCCCTTGGAGGATGTTCCTTTTTGG
>NW_021364465.1:0-653 GCF_001605985.2 Dendrobium catenatum | reverse complement strand
CGAACCCCCGCGAGCGGTGCTCCTTCGGAGGCTCACAGGATTCATCCAGAAACCAATAAAAATCCACCATGTCGACCCAAAAATATACCGCGCTCGATACCGAGTGCTCGATACCGCTTGGTACCTAGCGAGGAACCAGACGCCCATGCATCATACTACTTGTACTCTTAAAAATTTCAGGGCCCATGACTACTAGGTGCATGCCGACAATTCCTCAGCTCATGGTGAATATTTTTATGAGGATTATTTGGCTTCTTGACTGGAATTTTTTAAAAGAAGTGGCAAACGTAGAACTCATGCTTCTAAAAAGAAGTGATGCTCCTTTTGGTCTTGATTTGATTTTCGTGGTCGTTTGTTCCTGTTTTTTGGAGCTGTTTTGGTGCTAGCGATGCTACTGATGCAGTCTTTTTGGATGTAAGAGCTGATTTGATTTTGTTTGGTGTTGGTTTGACTTATTTCCAGTTGTCTTTTCCTATGTTGTGTGATTGAGCCTTGTTTACCTCTACTTTGTGTTACTGTTTTTTAGTTTCTTTTGTTTGTTCTAGTCTTTATCTTGAATCTATGGCTCATAGGTTTTCCTTTAAATGATGCATTTCTAGTGGGCTTTAGATTCATTAAGGACTTGTATCTTTATTTTGTATTAACTTGTAAGC
>NW_021364464.1:0-252 GCF_001605985.2 Dendrobium catenatum | reverse complement strand
AAGGGGATTAGTCATAACTTCTCAGCTCTTAGGACCCCTCAGTAGAACAGAGTAGCTAAAAGGAAGAATTGGACCTTAGTTGAAGTCGTTAGAGCCATATTTACTGAGTATTTACTTATAAAATACTTTTGGATTGAAGCGGTAACATAGCTTATTATGTGTTGAATAGGGTGAATGTTAGAGCGAAACTTGATAAGACACCTAAGAGATCCTTAAGGTAGTACATCCAATCTTTCTCACCTCCATGACTTT
>NW_021364463.1:0-350 GCF_001605985.2 Dendrobium catenatum | reverse complement strand
TAGCTTAGGTTTAACAATAACCTATACGGAATCAATAATATGCACATTAAATCAAAAGTATAGCAAAATTATAAAACCATGGTTGGTGCACTCATTTATTAGTGTTAGTCATGCTTTCACTATCTTTTTCACTATCACTATCAATAAATTCATTGAAGTAACGTTTTTTAGGAGAAACCCACAAAGGGACCTACACGTATTAAGAAAAAAGGTACACATACTTTAAGGGGGCCTCAACCTCTCTACTGCTCAAAAGAGCTGCAAAAATAAAGAGAAAAAAATCTAAGAGCTCAAGTTCCCAACTATAGAGCAATACAAAATCACCTAAGGATATTCTACGGTGTTCAAGG
>NW_021364462.1:0-234 GCF_001605985.2 Dendrobium catenatum | reverse complement strand
CCCACTGTTCTATCCCGATTAAACGAGATCAGACGGCGGACAGTTAATCCCGCGGTCTGGGATGGATGGACCAGATCGCGTTGGACCAAAAGCGGAATTGCGGGACAGAATACACGTCGGGCAAACTCACTGAACGACGTAATCAGAGCCGTGGATCACAAGATCAACGGCTCAAAAAAATGTGCAATTCAGCACAATTTGTCCGACGCCCTGGAGAGAGTTTTTTAGCTGGTT
>NW_021364461.1:0-203 GCF_001605985.2 Dendrobium catenatum | reverse complement strand
AAAGGTGAGGGCCTCTGGCAAAGATGAGGGCTTTTGGAGAAGGTGAGGGCCTCTGGCAAAGGTGAGGGCCTTTGGTGAAGGTGAGGGCCTTAGGTGTTGGTGAGGGCCTTTGGCGAAGGTGAGGACCTCTGGCGAAGGTGAGGGCCTCAGGCGGTGGTCGAGGAGTAGCTTCTTCCTTCTCTTCTCCTCTTCTCTTCTTGCTT
>NW_021364460.1:0-266 GCF_001605985.2 Dendrobium catenatum | reverse complement strand
ATGTCGGGCATTTACTTCAAGATTTATGTAAGTTTTAGCAAATATAGTGTGAGGCGTAAGCCTCATGCCAGTGAGGTGATTCTCAAGGCGGGCCTCAACCAAGTTGAGGCACAAGCCTCATAAAAATAACTCGAGGCGTAAGCATCGAGGCATTTTTTACTGGAATTGCGCAAAGACGGGCCTCAAGGCGAGCCTCATATTGCGCAATTTTAAACCATGATGTGTACACATCATGCTAAGCATCATTTTCACTTCTAGTAATATTC
>NW_021364459.1:0-228 GCF_001605985.2 Dendrobium catenatum | reverse complement strand
TTTAAGTTAAAACTTTAAAAATTCATAACTAAACATAGAAAAATGTAAAACCAATTAACATAGAGTCTAATTACTCAATCTAAAGTCTCGTGTTTAAGAAAAATATCAAATTTCTAGAAATCAACCTTAATAAAAAAGTTAAATTTTGAGCCCATTAATTAATGCATTTTAATAATTCAAAAGAAATTCCCAAAAATTTAATAGTTAACTAAATCATGAAAATATCAA
>NW_021364458.1:0-352 GCF_001605985.2 Dendrobium catenatum | reverse complement strand
AGCATTTTATGTATAATAACATTAAACATGTACTGAATTGTAATAATTTGTATTTTGACTTTGTCAATTTTTTCTATAATTATTATAACTCCAAATTGCAAATTGTCTTCTCCATGGTATTTTAATTGTAATATTTTACTTACACGAAATTTTTCATAATTTTTGGACGCCGGTGAAAATCCTTAAAGAATTTGTACCTATCGATACAAGTGAGGATTTCGAAACCGTCAGGTGTATGTTTTGCAAATCGTTTTTACCGATATTTTAAAAATAATATGTTTTATTTTATGGATATTTTTCTATAATTTTGGAGTGCTAAAATAATTTATACAAATTTCTACTAAAGAAATTG
>NW_021364457.1:0-273 GCF_001605985.2 Dendrobium catenatum | reverse complement strand
AGTTCGCGAGCAAACCTATCACTAATTGGTAAAAACATCAAAAAAAAAAATAAATAAATATAATTCTTCTGTTAGACCGGTCCACTGGACCGGTCTAGCCGGGACCGGTTCACGGGCGAATCGCAAAAACCGAGGAGAAAGCTTCCGCCTGGGCGGAAGCCGCGCGAGACGCGTGCCTTGCGGGACGGTTTCAGGAAGGAAATTTGAGGGAGTTTAGGAGGGAAATTTATTGCAGAGACTGTTTAGGGAATTCCTTTTGAATTGTATGCATTA
>NW_021364456.1:0-669 GCF_001605985.2 Dendrobium catenatum | reverse complement strand
TTTTTTTTTTTGATATCTGATAGGAAGTAAGCAAGATATTTTTATGCAACTTAAAAATGTTGAAGTTGATGCCTTATATGAAAATTTTAAATCATATCGATATGAAAATATTAGTGATTTAATTTCATTCATGACTTTAAATTTTGGGTTTGAATTGGCTTCGATTGCTATTGTATCGTGCTCAATTTAGGCTTCATTTGAGATAGCTTTTGACCACTGTTTTTACTTGTTTTCACGAAAATTTTATACTAGTAATATGTTTTAGAAAATAGTAAAAAAGTCATCACAAACGAAACCTTAATATCATTTAATATAAACATCTTAAGAAATGATATCACTCATTTAGTATGAATTATTAGTTTTGCGTGGAATCTAATTATGGTGATCAATCGAGTTCTTCAGACCTAAATACTTTCGGTCGTGTTAATTTTGTGTGGAATCTGATATCACTCAATTGCATTGATCAATCGGGTTATATTATTGCCTCAGGCATCAATTCAATTTATAGAGCTCGCTAGGGGGTTGTAGAGGGTCCTCCCTCTACTTGGATTCGAGTGATTTGCACCCTATTTTTTTTCTTCGTACAACCGTATGGTGTTGTGGCACTGTGTACCCGTGCAACTTGACTATGCATGTGAGATCTCGTTCCCTTACTGTTCCTCTCTGAAT
>NW_021364455.1:0-204 GCF_001605985.2 Dendrobium catenatum | reverse complement strand
CAAGAGGAAGACGGAGGGCAAAATAAGGAGGCAGGGCAGGGAAGCTAGGGCATCCCTAAGCTAGAAAAATAAATAATGAAATAAATTAGGAAGTAAATTTAGTAGTATTTTTATCAAAGTTTTGAAAATCAGACCCGACATCGAACCAGAAAAATGAGAGAACTATGGTTCGATAGATTCGACAAGTATATATTGAACTGAGGT
>NW_021364454.1:0-279 GCF_001605985.2 Dendrobium catenatum | reverse complement strand
CGCTCGCCGGGGCCCATGCGGGTTGAGATTGTATTTTTCCCTTTAGTGTACATATCTGTATACAATTTATAGTGCACGTGCAGGGGTATTCTTGGAATAGACGCCTTCTGTCTGCTTGTATGAATGTTGCAGATCCGGTGGCGTAGAAGCTTCTGGATAGAATTGTTCGCTACTTCGTACAGGTAGACTGTCATACACTACTCATTTCTTTCTGCAGGTAGATCGTAGTGTACCAACTAATTTCCTGCCTTGGGTCGTAGGAGCTTGTACTTGTCGTAT
>NW_021364453.1:0-409 GCF_001605985.2 Dendrobium catenatum | reverse complement strand
GTAAAATTATTACGTGCGAATTTTGTTTGTGTTGACAACTGATTAGAAAATTGTTCATTACTGATGGATTTTTCCGACGGAAATTAAGTTTTATGATGACTTTATGACGGATATTTTTCCACTGGTAAAAGCTGCATAGGAAACGAGAACCGGCAGCTCATTTCCGGTAAGAATTTTTTGTTTGTGATCAGTCCGACGGTTGACCTAGGATATCCGCCAGAAATTTCCTATGGACTATCCGGCGGTTTGGCCGCCGAAGATTACCGTCGATCTAGCCGCCAGATTTTGCCAACGAGAACACCGCAGGATAACTGTCGGGAATATCCGGCGGTATTATCGGCGGAATTAACCGACATTATTTGTAATAATTTCTTTAATAATAAAATACTTCTATAAGTATATACACAAA
>NW_021364452.1:0-205 GCF_001605985.2 Dendrobium catenatum | reverse complement strand
ACAAGAAAAGTTAACCAAAGTCATGAAGCATTCTAGATAATTTAGATAAAGAGAATTATTTCAAAAGCGACGAAATGAAAATTAGATAATTTTAATTTTTAATATAAAATATAATTAAAAATTAGGTTAATTTGAGTTTGAAGATTAAATGATAGAGGAAAGAATATTATCAATATGCGATATTGCGAATCTTTTCAAATATTTT
>NW_021364451.1:0-217 GCF_001605985.2 Dendrobium catenatum | reverse complement strand
CATATGACCTAAATGTTTTACATTATAAGAATTGAATATGTCAAACTTCTTAAGAAAATAAAGTTAAACTCTTAAACATCGAGACGCATTTTAGTATAATAGTTTGAATTTTATTAGAAACTTCAAAATTAGGCGTGATTGTATCATAACACTTAGAACGAGCTAGCTAGTCAACTCCTGGAAAGTTACACTAATAGGATAAAATCATGAGGCTATC
>NW_021364450.1:0-396 GCF_001605985.2 Dendrobium catenatum | reverse complement strand
CTTTCTCCTAAAGCAAGTATAGAAACTTGATCAGATGGTGAAGCAGACCTCTCTAGAACCCCCAAGGAACTAGGGATGATGACCCGTGGATCCTTGCTTGGAGGAACCTTTATGAAACCTCTCACAAACTCCCCCTAATAAGATCCTCTCTCTCTCTCTCCATTTCTCTCCCTCTCCTTTGAGCTCTCTCAAGTCAGAACAACAACAAAAGATACTCTCTTGAGTGGAACAAGAGGTCTTCTATAGAAGAGCTTCATAATAGCTCTTAATTACAACAAACCGACTTTATCGTCCTGTACGATATAAATATTATCATGTATAATTAGTACAAATTTAGCTCAATTTGCCAAGATGATTTATGACGATTAGAAGTTTTTTTTTCATTTCGTCCAGGCC
>NW_021364449.1:0-215 GCF_001605985.2 Dendrobium catenatum | reverse complement strand
GAGATCTTAGAAAAAAAAAAAGAGGTGTATTAAATTCCAAATCAAATCATTTGCAAGCATTTAATAACAAAAGGTGCATAGAGTCCATGAAACTATTATTAATGGAAGACCTGAGAAGAGGGTAGATGTACCCAACTCTTATTTCTAAGCATTTTTAATCTGGACAATATATCAGTTTAATAGATATTTATAATTTAATTTAATTAATATATGCT
>NW_021364448.1:0-494 GCF_001605985.2 Dendrobium catenatum | reverse complement strand
TTTCGTCCAGGATGAACTGTTTTCATCCAGGACGAACGTATCGTTTTTTTTAAATATGAAGGTTTTCCAACTCAACAATCACATCTCCAAACATCTCTTTCAATCCCTTTCGACTTCCAAATCAACAATGACCTCATCTAGCAAGAGACAAAAGGTGTTAGCAATGAAACCCCACAGGAATGCTTCTGAAAACTTCCTTTCAAAAGCAAATGTGGAATCCTTTCCTCGTTTTGCATATGCCAAAATCACACCTTCTCGCATTCTGATTCAAAGCGAGATAAACTTCAAGTAAATGCACCTTTTTGCTTCCACCCAGTTTGGATTCATTCTTTCTCTCGTCCACCTCTACAACAAACAAACCTTTCTCTATTTCCTAGCCAATACGAGTTTCAATTCCGACCACTCCTGTATAAGTTCTTTTGTTTTCAAACAAAAAGTTGAAATCACTAAGAACGGCATAGGTGCCTTTCTAAACTTAAGAACTGAAGGATTTA
>NW_021364447.1:0-236 GCF_001605985.2 Dendrobium catenatum | reverse complement strand
CAAAACTGAAATTAAAACTTCAGTTTTTTTTTTTTTTATTAATCCTCTCCCCTTTCTAAGCCACCGGCCTTGCTTGGGATTAAGTCAAGTAAATGCCACTTTATGGCATTGATCACATGAGTTGGGAATTCAAATTCAAAACCTAACTCCTAACAGCTGCAGTAAATTGCTGTCCAGCAATTTTCCAAGTGGAAATTAATGTCCGGGAAGTCTCCAACCAGCTATAGTGTTGCCAG
>NW_021364446.1:0-269 GCF_001605985.2 Dendrobium catenatum | reverse complement strand
GATTGTAATTGAGTGAATAAAAACATACACGCACATATAAGGAGATCATAAAAAACTTATACTGATCGTACTGGATGATATCCGTTCATATGGGATGATCAGAAAGTTATCTCCTATTGAGCACATGGAATGAATAGAAACTTGCTTAAAAATTTTTCTAAGTCCTATTCGTCCAGGAGGAATTTTACAATCGTCCAGGATGATTGCTTATCTGTAAAATGTTCGTTCAGATGAAATTAAATTATCGTCAACGGCGATTGGTCCTCTGG
>NW_021364445.1:0-256 GCF_001605985.2 Dendrobium catenatum | reverse complement strand
AAAGAGCAAGGATACATACTATGATATTACACTACACGAAAAGGCCAACCAATCCAAACAAAAAAAAAAGAAGAAAATATCTCCAAAAACAGCTGTACTCGGACCACCACCTGATTTTCAGGCTTGGGCCTTCCATAAAGGTAATAAAGCAGCAGAAGTTCCACCCAAGTTGTGTGTCATGATCCAACCCGATTGGAATGAATCCCATAGCGTCGAGTAGCGGCGGATGAATCCAAGATTTAGCTTTGGAATTTGT
>NW_021364444.1:0-236 GCF_001605985.2 Dendrobium catenatum | reverse complement strand
ACGAAAAAGTTCGTAGTCATGCAAAAGAATATTTAACCCAGATTGTTTTACTTCATTGGTTCCTTCATAGGTTATACATAACCTATTCCAAATCTCCTTACCTGTTGAACAAGTAGAAACACTCATGTAATCCTCAGATTTTAAGGTACAGAAAAAATAATTCAAATATTTTGCATTTAATTGAGCTAAATCTCGTTCGTCGAAAGTCCATTCAGTAAAAGCAACTTCAGTTTTAA
>NW_021364443.1:0-1113 GCF_001605985.2 Dendrobium catenatum | reverse complement strand
AGAATTCCTGCGTTCTCCCGAATATCATGCAGAATCCCGGAGTGTTCGGGCGGCAGGACGAACTCCGGCGGTGGTCGAAGAGGAGAGGATTCTCCCTTTCCCCTTCTTCTTCTCTCTCTTCACTTCCCCCCTCTTGTGAAGAATGAGGGCTCTATTTATAGTTTTACTGGAGTGGCATGGCTTGTAAATAGGTGTGAGATCAGGGGCGAAGAGGGAGTGGTTGAATGGACGGCTGATATTGAATCCTTTGATCATACACCGTTCGTTAGCCATTTGAAGGCCTTAGTGATGTCAGAATCCGGCGATCTTGGGCTCGTTGGATTCGTCTCGACGAGCCGTTCGATTCAACTATAAGCTTGCCAAAATCGGAGATCGTTTGGTAACTCAAATTGTGGTTTGAATCTTCCAACAGTGCTTTGGGTCCTTGATTTGGACTCATTTGGGCTCAGATCGAGTCAAATTTGGTGTCGTTGGGTTTGTATTTTCGAGACGCTCAGTTTGACTGTAAGTTTGCTGAAATCGGAGTTCATGTGCTCCCGGATTTAATTTTTGAAGTTTCCAACTTGATTTTTTCCTCGAGATTCGTGCCCGATCAAGATATTTTTTGCATGACGTATCAGTTGCCCCCCTATTTTCGGACGTCGAAGCTCCAGAAGTCCAAAAATACTTATTCCAAAAATTTTCATTGGCCGAATCGCAAAACATTACGCTCCAAAAGTTGAACATTTGCACAAACTTGATTGTAGAGGCCCCGTTGAGTTCCAAAAGTGTCAAAATCGAGTCTAGAACGTGTCCTGGAACCCCAAAAATGTCCGAATCGTTAGCCATTTGAAGGCCTTAGTGATGTCAGAATCCGGCGATCTTGGGCTCGTTGGATTCGTCTTGACGAGCCATTCGATTCGACTATAAGCTTGCCAAAATCGGAGACCGTTTGGTAACTCAAATTGTAGTTTGAACCTTCCAACAGTGCTTTGGGTCCTTGATTTGGACTCATTTGGGCTCATATCGAGTCAAATTTGGTGTCGTTGGGTTTGTATTTTCGAGACGCTTAGTTTGACTGTAAGTTTGCTGAAATTGGAGTTCATGTGCTCCCGGATTTAATTTTTGAAGTTT
>NW_021364442.1:0-414 GCF_001605985.2 Dendrobium catenatum | reverse complement strand
GTACAGGATGATCAGACAGTTATCTCCTATAGAGCATTTGGAACGAATAGGAACTTGCTTGAAAAATATTTCTAAGTCCTATTCGTCCAGGATGAAAATTAATTATCGTCCAGGACGATTGGTTCACTGTAAAATTTCCGTCCAGACGAATTTAAATTATCGTCCGTGGCGACTGGTCCTCTGGAAAAATTTTGTCCCGAAGAAATCAAAAATCATCCAGGACGATCTGAACTCTGGAAAATTTTCGTCCAGACGAAAATAAATTATCGTCCATGGAGACTGGTCCTCTGGAAAAATGTCGTCCCGACGAAATCAAAAATCGTCCAGGGCAATTAGAACTCCAGAAAATTTTCATTCAGACGAAAATAAATTATCGACCGTGGCGATTGGTTCTCTAGAAAATTTTCGTCCAGA
>NW_021364441.1:0-205 GCF_001605985.2 Dendrobium catenatum | reverse complement strand
CTCTATCAAGACCAATACATAGCAATACCTAGCAATATCTAGCAAAACCAGGGTATTGCTCGTTATTGCACTTGATAGAATGGTATTTCTCGTTATCGAGCAATACCGAGCAATATCCCGGTCTGCACAAATCAGCCAATACATAGCAATACCGGGTCCGTGTCCGAGTCAGGTCGTTGGGCCGCGCGGTAAAGAGTAGGAGCAC
>NW_021364440.1:0-221 GCF_001605985.2 Dendrobium catenatum | reverse complement strand
AGCTTTCGATCTAGTACAAAAAATTTTTGAATTATAAAATTTTATACTATAAAGCTGTTTTAGAAAGTAGCACGAAAGTTGTCCCAAATGAAATTTAGTCATCACCCACTTCTCTTTTTTTTTTATTTCAAATTTTAGTTAGCATCTTCTTAACTTGATTTAGGCTTCGTTTGGGATGGCTTTCCTTCTGCTTCTTAAAGCAGCTTCCTAATACAAAAATT
>NW_021364439.1:0-376 GCF_001605985.2 Dendrobium catenatum | reverse complement strand
AATTGATTAATTGCTATGATGCCATATTTTTTGTCACAACTCAACCCAAAAATAACTCATATTCTAATGGGTCATATTAGATTAGATGCCTGATAAAACTTTTGTTTCTCATTTTGGCTTCAAAAAATTTTATTTTTATTCTGCTATGTAAAATAAAGTTTGCTTTAAATGACATTATTATAAATAAAAATGACAATTAATAAAAACTAGCCGAAGTAATTATAATCTTGGTACATGCAAATAGTTTATACTAATTTCAAGCCTCCAAATGTATTTTTGATGAACGAAATTCCTTTTCTTATTATATAAATATTTAATAAAAAAAGGCCAATTACATATCCGACTTATAATATAAACAGACAAAACTTAGCATTTT
>NW_021364438.1:0-712 GCF_001605985.2 Dendrobium catenatum | reverse complement strand
TTGATCAGAGAAAAACTTTCACGAAAACAAAAAATTTAAAGAATAAACAAAATTAAAACACAAAATAAAAAAGAAAAACATAAAAAACAAAAACACAACACAAAAACACGAAAGGCTTTTAACCATTATCTCTCTCCTAGTCCGATGCTTCAGAAATCAGATCTGCCGTGAAATTTTTTGCCTTTCATTATTTCCCCAGTTTAAATTTTGCTTCGCCTTGCCCTTTACTTTCGTAGGAAGAATTTTTAAATTAGGGCACTAATTTTTCATATGTACATGCTTCCTACATCGAAAGCAAATAACGTTAGAAGGAATATGAACATCCTACCATTTGTACATTTTTTCCACTTTTGCTTATGCTTTGGTGAGCTTTGTGATTTACTTGACAAGTCATCGCATTCGTCACCAACTAAGCTATCTCTTCCTGTATCTTCAACTTTTAGAATAATCGTTTCACTTGCATCCAAAAGTCTTTGACCCAAACTTTGCTTTTAGGCAATGAGTGAGCCAATCAAATTATCAATAGAATAATCATTCAAATCTTTTGATTCACAAATAGAAAAATTACTTTAGCATCAAACTTATTTAGTAGACAACGAAGAATTTTGTTAACTTTTTCAAAATTTGAAAATTCTTTTTCTAAAGCATGCAATGATGTTATAATTTAGATAAATATAGTATACATGTCTAGGATAGTTTCAAAAGGTTTCAT